>NW_027590348.1:357500-430210 GCF_964213995.1 Mustelus asterias | reverse complement strand
TTATACAACATTGAGACAGACAGTGAAGAAATATAAACGGCATCATAATCTCTGTAAACTGCTCAGTTTCCTTTAATTGACTGGTACTGGAGTGTGAAAAGACGACAATGTGACCAGCACATATTCACTTGGCAAAAGCGAGTCACAATCTAAGAGATGAATCTTAAAGAGTGCATTATACATGCTGAATTCCAAGATCACAGCATTCCCGTCAACCATCGAACCCACGGCAGTGCAGAAGGAGGCCCTACGGCCCATCGAGTCTGCACCGACTCTCTGACAGAGCATCTTATCTGCATTGGAATGATCCGGGTACATGTTTTCTTTTAAGACCAAAGTTAATATTTAAATGTGAAGACCTGAACGCCTCTCAATGCACAAATATTGTTCGTTTCAACATCATTTCCTGCAAACTTTAACATAAATCTGTTTGTTCTGTATCAGGATATGTCCCTAAATATTACAGTGAGGATAACAAACTTCATTGAACTTTTTGCCATTCATCTCCTCCAATCAATTCGTGAGGTGATTGATTAAGCGCTAAAATAATTCACTCAGTTTGTTTCAAGCTTGAGAATACTTGAAACATAGAGTGCAAAATCACTGGGGACTTCATTGGGGCAGCACAGTGGTCAGCACTGCTACGTCACAGCGCTAGGGACACAGGTTCGATTCCCGGCTTGGGTCACTGTGTGGAGTTTGCATGTTCTCCCCCATATCAGCGTGTGTTTTGTCCGGGTGCTCCGGTTTCCTCCCACAGTATGAAAGACGTGCCGATTGCAGTGCAGAAGGTGTCTATTCGGCCCTTCATGCCTGCACTGACCACAAACCCACCCAGCCCCCATGCCGGTAATCCCTCTTTACCCTTGCTAGTGCCCCCTGGCACTGAGGGGGAATTTAGGCATGGCCAATCCACCTAACCCGCACATCTTTGGAGTGTGGGAGGAAGCTGGGGCACCCGGAGGAAACCCACGCAGACACGGGGAGAACGTGCAGACATCACACAGACAGTGACCCAAGTTGGGAATTGAACCCGGGTTCCTGCGCTGTGAGGCAGTAGTGCTAACCATTGTGTCACCGTATGGTCCAGTCATTCACTGGCGCTTGAGACCTTGCAATGTAATCAGAACCTGTCTGATACAGTAAACAATAAATCACATTCTAAAAGATTTATCACAAACTGTGGATCAAATGCTGCTATCCCAGAGTGGTTAGCACTGCTGCATCACAGCGCCAGGGACCTGGGTTTGATTCCTGGCTTGGGTCAGTGTCTGTGCTGAATCTGCATGTTGATATAGAATAGTCATAGAATCCCTACACAGCAGAAGGAGGCCATGCAGCCCATCACATCTGCACCGACCACAATCCCACACAGACCCTGTCCCCGCAACCCCACATATCTATTCTGCTAGTCCTCCTGACACTCAGGGGTAATGTAGCGTGGCCAATCCACGTAACCCAGACATCTTTGGCGTGTGGGAGGAAAGCGGAACACCCGGAGGAAACCCATACAGACAGGGGGAGAACATGCAGACTCCGCAGAGAGAGTGACCCAAGGCTGGAATTGAAGACGGGTCCCTGGCGCTGTGAGACGGCACTGCTAACCACTGTGCCACTGTGCCGCGTTGTCCCCATGTCTGTGTCTCCATTGGTTTCCTCCGTGTGCTCTGGTTTCCTCCCACAGTCCGACCGACGTGCTGGTTAGATGTATTGGCCATGCAAAATTGTCCCTCAGTGGAAGAACAAATGTAGGGGGGACGTATACAATAAATGGCAGAGCCATCAAGAGTATATAAACACAGAGGGACCTCGGTGTGCAAGTCCACAAATCCTTGAAGGCGGCAGTAGAGGTGGAGAAGGTGGTGAAGAAGGAATATGGTATGCTTTCCTTGATAGGACGGGGTATAGAGTATAAAAGCTGGAGTCTGATGTGGCAGTTGTACAGAACGCTGGTTAGTCCACATTTGGAATATTGCATCCATTTCTGGTCGCCACACTACTGGGGCGGCACGGTAGCACAGTGGTTAGCACTGCTGTTTCACAGCTCCAGGGTCCTGGGTTCGATTCCCGGCTCGGGTCACTGTCTGTGTGGAGTTTGCACATTCTCCTCGTGTCTGCGTGGGTTTCCTCCGGGTGCTCTGGTTTCCTCCCACAGTCCAAAGATGTGCGGGTTAGGTTGATTGGCCAGGGTAAAGAAATTGCCCCTTAGAGTCCTGGGATGCGTAGGTTAGAGGGATTAGCAGGTAAAATATGTGAGGGTAGGGCCTGGGTGGGATTGTGGTCGGTGCAGACTCGATGGGCCGAATGGCCTCCTTCTGCACTGTAGGGTTTCTATGATTTCTATGATTTCTACGTGGAGGCTTTAAAGAGAGTGCAGAGAAGGTTTGCCAGGATGTTGCCTGGTCTTAGATATGAGGGGAGATTTGGTAAGCTGGGCTTGTTCTCCCTGGAAAGACGGAGAATGAGGGGAGACCTAATAGAGGTGTACAAAATTATGAAGGATATAGATAGAGTGAACAGTGGGAAGCTTTTTCCCAGGTCGGAGGTGACGATCACGAGGGGTCACGGGCTCAAGGTGAGAGCGGCGAGGTATAACTCAGACATCAGAGGGACGTTTTTTACACAGAGGGTGGTGGGGGCCTGGAATGCGCTGCCAAGTAGGGTGGTGGAGGCAGACACGCTGGCATCGTTTAAGACTTACCTGGATAGTCACATGAGCAGTCTGGGAATGGAGGGATACAAACGAATGGTCTAGTTGGACCAAGGAGCGGCACAGGCTTGGAGGGCCGAAGGGCCTGTTTCCTGTGCTGTACTGATCTTTGTTCTTTGTACTCGAACAGGTGCCGGAGTGTGGCGACTATGGGATTTTCACAACGTCATTGCTGTGCTAATGTAAGCCGACATGTGACACTAATAAATAAACTTATCTCAAACGATGACGAGACAGAGTACAGGAATGAGATAGGGAATCTGGTGAACTGGTGCAGCCACAGTAATCCCTCCCTCAATGTCAGCAAACTGAAGGAGATTGTCATCGACTTCAGGAAGCGTAAAGGAGAACATGCCCCTGTCTACATCAATGGGGACGAAGAAGAAAGGGTCGAGAACTTCAAGTTTTTAGTGTCCAGAACACCAACAACCTGTCCTGATCCCCACATGCCGACACTATAGTTCAGAAAGCCCACCAACGCCTCTTACTTTCTCAGAAGACTGAGGAAATTTGGCATGTCAGCAACGAATCTCAGTAACTTTTACAGATGCATTCTTTCTGGTTGGGTCACAGCTTGGTATGTCTCCTGCTCTGCCCAAGACTGTAAGGAACTACAAAAGGTTTTGAACGTAGCCCAATCCATCACGCAAACCAGCCTTGCATCCATTGACTCTGTCTATACTTCCCGCTGTCTCGGCAACGCATCCAGCATTATTAAGGACCCCACGTACCCGGGACATTCTCTCTTCCACCTTCTTTCTTCGGGAAAAAGGTACAAAAATCTGAGGTCACGTACCAATCGACTAAAGAACAGCTTCTTCTCTGCTGCCGTCAGACTTTTGAATTGACTTACCTGACATTTAGTTGATCTTTCTCTGCACCCGAGCTATGACTGTGACACTACATTCTGCACTCTCTCCTTTCCTTCTCTATGTTTTGTCTGTTTCGCGCGCAAGAAACAATACTTTTCATTATATATTAATAAATGTGACAATAATAAGTCAAATCAAATCCAGATAAGCTGAAAATTAAGCTCACATCAATTTTGTGAAGCCCTTTCAGTCCCAGCAAGTCATTTGCAGTTGTCTTATTTACCAAACGGTCGCTACTTATCCGTTTGAGACATTAATATTCAAAAGAAAACAAGAATAAATGACCTTCTTGTTGCCGGGATCTGAGATTTAGTGTTGATCTAAAAGGTAACTCAGTAAAAAGAAAGGTAATTCGACAAGAAAACCAGATGAATGGGAAATCGAATAGCTTTTTCCATAATTCACACAGACTCATAATTTGCAAAACCGTGGTTATATGATGCAGTCATATAACAAAGTGACTTTTAAATTGTATCTCTGCAAATCATCTTAATTTGGATTGCTCATCCACACAGACCACGATTCCAGCTGTGGAAACTCTTTTAATTCATATCATTAATTCTCTCTCTCTATATTTGTTTACCCAACAATAATAAGATCAGATAGTCTGAGACTAGGTGACACAGTGGTTAGTGCTGCTCCCTCACAGCGTCAGAGACCAGGGTTCGCTTCCCGGCTTTGGTTACTGTCTGTGCGGAGTCTGACTGTTGTCCCCCATGTCATAGAGTCAGAGAGGTTTACAGCATGGAAACAGGCCCTTCAGCCCAACTGGTCCATGCCACCTTTTTTTAACCACTTAGCTACTCCCAATTACCTGCATTTGGCCCATATCCCTCTATACCCATCTTACCCATGTAACTGTCTAAATGCTTCTTAAAAGACAAAATTGTATCCGCCTCTGCTACTGCCTCTGGCAGCTTCTTCCAGACATTCACCGCCCTCTGTGTGACAAAATTGTCCCTCTGGGCCTTTTTGCATCTCTCCCCTCTCACCTTAAAGCTATGTCCTCTACTTTTGGAGTCCCATACCTTCGGGAAAAGATGTGGACTATCTGGGGCGCCACGGTGGCACAGTGGTTAGCACTGCTGCTTCACAGCACCAGGGACCCGGTTTTAATTCTGGTCTCGCGTCACTGACTGTGTGGAGTTTGCACATTCTCCCTGTGTCTGCGTGGGTTTCCTCCGGGTGCTCCGGTTTCCTCCCACAGTCCAAAGATGTGTGGGTTAGGTTGATTGGCCATGCTAAATTGACCCTAGTGTCAGGAGAATTAGCAGGGATATGTGGGGTTATGGGAATAGGGCCTGGGTGGGATTGTGGTCGGTGCAGAGTTGATGGGCCGAATAGCCTCCTTCTGCACACCAGGGATTCTGTGATTTGATGTTTAACACAGAAGTGAATTTGAAACATTATTTCTGTTTTCCTCCCCAGACAAACACGTTCTTTCCTGGCTGGTCTTTCGGGGCGTGGTTGTTGTTTCCGCTTAGAATCTGCTTCAGCACTTGATGTCACATCAATCCAGTCGTTGCATAAGCAGTAACACCGAAGATATCATTGTAGAGGACATCAACTCACTTCCTCCGAGCTTCATTGCAGCTGAATATCACATGAAGCAACTAGAGCAGCATCACCTTCTGAGAAATGAAGACCAGAGTGCGATTGTAAACTGTCAACATTTTTAAAATCTTAAGGAGACATTCGACCTCCGGCATTTGTTGAAACTTCTTTTTGTAAAAGTCTTTGAAGAACAATGAGCCAAACTGTCGTGGAAACTGCATTTTATTTCAGGATTTGAATATTTCAAGCAGCCTCATTGTAAGGTATACTAGTTCCTCAACAGAAAACAGAAGATTCATTCCTGAAACATTACACTGTGCATCACATCATTGAGCTGACAGCAAATTAGCATCATGACATTGCTGTTTTAACGGGGGAATCTGGCCGAAAAATCTCTTATTTATAATGTCGTGCGGAATAAAAAAAGACATTCCTTCTCATTTTAAACATCGCCATTCTGTGAAACATGGGAGCTAAAAAAACATAGCACGGGAGTTATTCATGACGATGCTTTGTCCGTCAGGCTCCCTTCTCATTTCTCATTCTGAAACCATCCAGTAAATCCCAGTGACCACAGGATGGTTTTGCCTTGTTAAATGTTGCATTATTTTGGGTTGAATGGAATCCAGTGGTTCAGTTCCGTTTTTGCATTGGCTTCAAGCGGATCGAGTTTATACAGCTTTACATTCCATGGCATGACTTGAGCTGAGCTCAAAGCAGGTTGGACGGTTGAGTTCAGTTGAACGCTAAGATGTCACAGGAATTTCATTGCAATGTTAATGTAAGCCCACTTGTGACACTAATAAATAAACTTTTAAACTAACATTTTTATTAAAGACAACCTTTCTTGATTAGTGCCCTGCACCCTAACAGCCTCTCCACCTACAGGAAAACATCTACACTCGAGATACAGAATTTCAGTGACTCCCTATTCACAGGATAATATATCGACATATCGATTGTAGTCCTTCAGTACTTTTCCATTCACAGAGATGTACATTCTAAATATGTCTCTTTGCGCATCTCTATCCACACCTCCCATCCATTGACTCTGTGACTCTGTCTACACTTCCCGCTGCCTCGGAAAAGCAGCCGGCATAATCAAGGACCCCACACACGCCGGGCATTCTCCCTCCCACCTTCTTCCATCAGGTGACCTCCGTCTGAGGTCATGTACCAACCAACTCAAGAACAGCCTCTTCCTTGCTGCCATCAGACTTTTGAATGGACCTACCCCGCATTAAGTTGACCTTTCTCTCCATCCTAGATATGACTGTAACATTCAGCACCCTCTCCTTTCCCTGGAATCATAGAAACCCGACAGTGAAGAAAGAGGCCATTCGGCCCATCGAGTCTGCATTGACAACAATCCCACCCGGGTCCTATCCCCATAGTCCCAAATATTTACCCTGCTAATCCCTCTAACCTACATATCCCAGGACACTAAGGGGCAATTTATCATTGCCAATGCACCTAACCCGCACACCTTTGGATTTTGGGAGGAAACCAGATCCGGAGGAAACCCACGCAGACACGGGGAGAATGTGAAAACTCCACACAGACAGTGGCCCAAGCTGGGAATCAAACCCAGTTCTCTGGAGCTGTGATGCAGCAGTGCGAACCACCATGCCATTGTGCTGCTCACCACTGTGCAATATGCATTGTCTGTATAGCGTGCAAGAAACAATACCTTTCACTGTATACTAATACATGTGACAAGAATCAAATCAAATCAAAACAAATCATCACAAAATTAAATAATTTAATTTATTCCTCCATCTGCCAACTTGTTCCCCATTCTGTTATTTTGTCTCTATCTCTGTGCAGCCCCTTTGAATCCTCCTCATAGCTTTAATTCACAATTAGTTTAGAATCATATTGGAAATCTGGTAGCTTACTCCCAGCATCTTCAGTTACTTTGTTGACATATATTGGCCGAGTGGTATTATCGCCAGACTATTAATCCAGAAACTCAGCTAATGTTCCAGGGACCCGGGTTCGAATCCCGCCACGACAGGCGATGGAATTGGAATGCAATAAAAAATATCTGGAATTAAGAATCTACTGATGCCCATGAAACCATTGTCGACTGTCGGAAAAGCCCATCTGGTTCACGAATGTCCTTCAGAGAAGGAAATCTGCCGTGCGGACCCGGTCTGGCTCACATGTGACTCCAGAGCCGCAGCAATGTGGTGGACTCTCAACTGCCCTCGGGCAAGTAGGGATGGACAATAAATGTTGGCCCAGCCAGCGACGCCCATGTACCACGAACAAATAATAAAAAAACATAAACAGCTACATCCCCAATACAAATTTTTGCAATATTTCATAAGTTACAGCCAACCAGCCTGAATGTGCTTCAGTATCCCGACTCACTGTTCCGTGCCTGCTGACGAATTATCTATCCAATCCAGGCTGACAACCTGAGCCACAATCGGACACCTCGACTCTTTGTGCTGCATGCTATGGGATTGTTGTAATCCAAATCTATGACATCAACTGGCCCCATCGTGTCGGGCGGTTAACTCACTTGCCTACATGACAAGGGTGTGATTCAGTATACTACCAATGATGTGAGTTCAATATCCCTACAGGCTGCAGTGATTTGTAAATATTGTCTCCACAACTTGTCCAAGAGTGGCATAGACAGAGTGGATAGTCAGAGGCTCTTTCCTAGGGTAGAAACGTCAAGTACTAGGGGACATAGGTTAAAGGTGCGTGGGGAAAAGATCAGAGGAGATCTGTGAGGCAAGTTTTTTACACAGAGGGTGGTGAATGGCTGGAACGCGCTGCCCGAGGAGGTGGTGGGAGCAGGTACGAGAGCGGCATTTAAGGGGCATCTCGATGAATACATGAATAGAATGGGAATGGAAGGATACGGATTCTGTAAGTGCATACGGTTTTAATTTAGGCAGGCATTATGATCGGCGCAGGCTTGGAGGGCCGAAGGGCCTGTTCCTGTGCTGTACTGTTCTTTGTTCTTTGAGTGGTGTACTGAAATGGGCAGCACGGTGGTACAGTGGTTAGCACTGCTGCCTCACAGTGCCAGGGACCCGGGTTCGATTCCTGGCTTGGATCACTGTCTGTGCGGAGTCTGCATGTTCTCTCCGTGTCTGCATGGGTTTCCTCCGGGTGCCCCCGTTTTCTCCCACAGTCTGAAAGACGTGCTGGTTAGGTGCATTGGCCATGTTAAATTCTCCCTCTGTGTACCCAAACAGGCACTGGAGTGTGGGGACTAGGGGATTTTCACAGTAACTACATTGCAGTGTTAATGTAAGCCTACTTGTGACACTAATAAAACCAGCACATTTACTCTATCAGCAGTTATCTATTTCAGAGCACTAAAGTCGGCTTTAAGTTTTGGCGATGTTATATGGTTTAAATCCCTCGACTTATACTTATACTTCCACTCCAGATATTGAGAGCTCCTTGCTCTTATGAGTACGTCCATTGGTTATCCTCTATTCCTGCTATGGAAATGACATGTTCCACTGTGAAAACAGATGCAGAATACAGAATCCTCAAAATAAAGATTCAGAAGGGTGCAGAGGGGGCATTCTTTCACATAGAGTGTGGTGAATGTCTGGAACAAGCTGCCAGAGGCAGTAGGAGAGGGGGGTACAATTTAGTATTTTAAAAAGCGTTTAGTCAGTTCCATGGGTACGATGGGTATAGAGAGACATGGGCCAAATGTGGGCAATTGGGACGAGCTTAAAGGTAAAAACTGGGCGGCACGGACATGTTGGGCCGAAGGGCCTGTTTCCATGCTGTAAACCTCAATGACTCGATAACATAGGAACATAGGAATTAAGAGCAGAAGTCGGCAAATTCAGCCCTTCGAGCCTGATCCGTCATTCAATCAGATCATGGCTGATCTCTCCCTGGTCTCAAATCCACCTCCCCACCTGTTCCCCATATCCCCCTCATCCTTTTTTTATTAGAAATATATCCATCTCCTTCCTGAAACCATTCAATGATTCAGACTCCCCCGCGCTCTGGGGCAGCGAGTTCCACAAACTCACCACCCTCTGCGAGAAGTAGTTCCTCCTCATCTCAGTTTTAAATCTATCGCCTCTCAACCTGTACCCTGTGACCTCTTGTTCGAGATTGCCCCATAAGAGGAAACATTTGGTCTACAGTTACTTTATCAATCCCTTTTAAAATTTTATATACCTCCATCAGATCCCCTCTCATCCCTCTGAACTCCAGTGAGTACAAGCCCAAAGTGATTAATCTCTCCTCATACGTCAATCCTCTCACCCCCAGAATCAATCTGGTGAACCTCCTCTGAACTGCCTCCAATGCAGCAACATCCTTCCTCAAATAAAGAGACCAAAACTGGACACAATATTCCAGATACTCTGTGGGATTTTCATAGAATCATAGATAAAGATTCTTATCACTTGGAAAGGTTTCATCAGTAATGAGGGGACCTTAGTACATTTTGTTTTACCCGAAGTGGGAGGCAGCCATTCCTGATCGAACGTGGACGATCTTAATATCTTGGAACAGTGGAGTTGAAAGAGGTGCGAGAGACAATGAAATGGGGGATGGGAGGGAAGGAGGATATGTAAGGAAAGTCACTGAGCTGAGTTATATGATTATATATAGAGGTGAGAGGGGAAAGATTTCAAAGGGAACTGAGGGGCAACTTCTTCAAACGGAGGGTGGTGTGTGTATGGAATGAGCTGCCAGAGAAAGTGGTTGAGGCAAGTTCAATAGCAACATTTAAAAAGCATTTGGATAGAGGGGAAGGATTAGAGGGATAAGGACCGAACGCGGGCAATTGGGACCAACTGGGATGGCACCATGGTCAGCATGGACTGTTTGGGCCGAAGGACCTGTTTCCATGCTGTATTGCTCTGTGACTCGATATAGGCCGTGTGACGAGATATTCTGTGACTAGCACTCTGCTGAGTGAAGTTGTAAAACTTGAAGAGTCCATCCAGAAACCAAGAAAGATTTATGTTTCAAAATACACCCCTGTTTCTGAATATTTTGGCTTTCCACAGTGCAGTGGAAGAGTGTCAGAATTCATGTGGTTTGCCTTGAATATTGTGATAGCAGTTTTGCCTTGAGTATTATTTCTGGAATTTGATCGATCAACATCTGTAAGAGATAATTGACAAGAAATTAGCAGGGGGGTAGCAGGGTAAATATGTGGGGTTATGGGGATAGGGCCTGGGTGGGAATGTGGTCAGTGCGGACTCGATGGGCCAAATAACCTCCTTCTGCACTGTAGGGATTCTATGATTCTATGATCTTGGTTTCAGATAAAGCTCGGCACAACATTGTGGGCCGAAGGGCCTGTTCTGTGCTGTACTGTTCTATGTTCTATCTATGAAAGTGCTTTTAAGACTATTCTCACCAACTGGAATTTTAATAAGACTGTCCATAATATACCACCTAAATCCCCCACACCTCATTTTTACATTTTGCCTCCTCGTAACTGACCCTTTAGCTCAGGGGAACAGCTGCTCTCTCTCCACCCTGTCCATGTCCTTCATAATCTTGTACACCTCGATCAGGTCACCCCTCAGTCTTCTCTGCTCCAGAGAAAACAAACCAAACCTATCCAACCTCTCTTCATAGCTTAAATGTTCCATCCCAGGCAGTATCCTGGTGAATCTCCTCTGGACCACCTCCAGTGCATTCACATCCTTCCTATAATGTGTCGACCAGAACTGCACACAGTGCTCCAGCTGTGGCCAAACCAACGCTCTGTACAACTCCATCATGACCTCTACGTTTCTGTAATTTATACCCCGATTGACAAAGTTGAACAATAATATTCCAGCAACGAGGAATCGCTGGCAACCCCTCATCACACCTCAGCAGCTATAGACGCTGGTCGGGTCTGTGGTCCCGTGAGCCGTCCCTCTGGTCAGGAGGGAACCACTGCCGTTCCACCAGCCCAGGTATTCTGCTGCGGGGAAGCAACTTCACTCTCTCCAAAGTTCGGAGGTGGTGGGAGGAAGCCTCCTCATAGCAGACGTTATGTCCAATCTATTTAGGGTGTAGCAGTGACGGAGTGGTTAGCACTGCTGCCTCACAGAGCGAGGGACCCGGGTTCGGTTCCCGGCTTGTGTCACTGCCTGTGTGGAGTCTGCATGTTCTCTCCATGTCTGCGTGGGTTTCCTCTGGTTTCCTCCCACAGGCTGAAAGACGTGCTGGTTGGGGTGCATTGGCCATGCTAAATTATCCCTCAGTGTACACGAACAGGAACCGGAGTGTGGTGACTCCGGGATTTTCACAGTAACTTCATTGTAGTGTTAATGTAAGCCCGCTTGTGACACGAATAAATATATTTTAATCGGTTGCAATCACCGACCAGGAACTCCAATGGCAGCGAGAATAGGATAGTAACTGGCTCCAGCTTGACCGATAGTGGATCAGTGTGTTTTCTGAGAGAAGCGATGGTGTCTGCCTATGGCATAAACCATGGCCATTTACTGAGGTCTCACACTGAATGTCTTCTCTTTAATAAACAGCAGAAACACTCCTGAGACTCGGCAGAGCAACCTATTAGAGTAATCAATTACAGGTGAGAAAACAAACAACACACTGCAATGCTGGCGCTGAGAAGGAGCAATGATTGGATTTGATTTGATTTATTATTGTCACGTGTTAGTATACAGTGAAAAATATTGTTTCTTGCGCGCACCACGGACAAAGCATACCATTCATAGAGAAGGAAAGGAGAGAGTGCAGAATGTAGTGTTACAGTCATGGCTACCGTATAGAGAAGGATCAACTTCACATAATAATAAAGTATTATATAATATATATATTATATGTTGTATGCGGCTACCTGAATATAAGGTAGGTTCATTCAAAAGTCTGACAGCAGCAGGGAAGAAGCTGTTCTTGAGTCGGTTGGTACGTGACCCCAGACTTTTGTATCTTTTTCCCGACAGAAGAGGGTGGAAGAGAGAATGTCCGGGGTGTGTGGGGTCCTTGATTATGCCGGCTGCTTTTCCCGAGGCAGCGGGAAGTGTAGACAGAGTCAATGGGTGGGAGGCTGGTTTGAGTGATGGACTAGGCTTCGTTCACAACCCTTTATAGTTTCTTGCAGCCTTGGACAGAGCAGAAGCCAGACCCAGCTGTGATACAACCAGAAAGAATGCTTTCTATGGTGCATCTATAAAAGTTGGTGAGAGTCGGAGCTGACATGCCAAATTTCCTTAGCCTCCTGAGAAAGTAGAGGCACCGGTGGGTTTTCTTAACCTTTGCATCGGTGTGGGGGGATCAGGGTAGGTTGTTGGTGATCTGGACACCTAGAAACCTGAAGCTCTCGATCATTTCCACTTCATCCCCAATTTTCAATGAAAATAGTGTTCCATTGTGATGAGAAATTCAGATCAGAAATAAGTTTCATGTTTTTCATTCCGGTCTGTTTCATTACATTAAAGATACAATATAATTGCAATTTATTCAGGCTGTCAGTGGGGTGAATTATAGGCTAAATTTCCCCTTCGTGTTCCGGAATGTGTCGGTTCGAGGTGTTGGTGGGGTAAATATGTGGGGTTATGGTGATTGGGCCTGGGCGGGATTGTTGTTGGTGCAGACTCGATGGGCCGAATGGCCTCTTTTGCACTGTTGGGTTTCTGTGATACAATTTATGATGAGTCTGTACTGACCACAACCCCACCCAGGCCCTATTTCCGTAACCCCACGTATCCACCCTGATAGTCCCCCTGACAATCACGGACAATTTTCAGCACGGCCAATGCACCTAACCTGCACATCTTTGGCCTGTGGGAGGAAAGTGGAGCACCTGGAGGAAACCCATGCAGACACGCGGAGAATGTGCGGACTCCACACATGGAGTGACCCAAGGTCGGATTCGAACCAGGATCCCTGGCGCTGTGAGGGAGCACTAACCCCATGGTGCAAAGCTCAATCCAGCTGCCTTTCTGACAAAGAATGCAGTTGTGTTCTGTACTTCCGGCTTCCATGAATTATCGAGTCAGATGTTACTTGTTCCATGCCCTCTGATGAAAGCAATAACAGCAACATCAGCACGAGGGGTGCTGAGGGAAGCCCTGTTGCCAATCTGTGCAGCAGAGTATGATGCCCCAGCTTAGTCACTGGACTGTTTCGTTTTGTGTAAAAGATGTACAATTTTTAGTAAAGCTCATATTTCATTTCATTATAAATGTAGTCCTGGTACGAGATGGTGACTGTGCCAAGGCTGCATTTCCTGCCCACAAGTTACTGTTTAGCATGAGGTGCTTGGATTTCCTTTTGAATGTGTGGCCCCTTTGAGAATGTGACTGATACAATGGTGTCAGACAGGCATTCTCTGCTTTTCACACAGCGCTGATCAAGTTTCTAAAGTTTATTTAATCATGTAACAAGTCGGCTCACATTAACAGTGCAATGAAGTTACTGTGAAAATCCCCGAGTTGCCACACTCCGGCGCCTGTTCGGGTACACTGAGGGAGGATTTAGCATGATCAATGCAACTAAACAGCACGTCTTCTGATCTGTGGGAGGAAACCAGAGCACCCGGAGGAAACCCATGCAGACACGGGGAGAACGTGCAGACTGCGCACAGGCAGTGACCCAAACCGGGGATCAAACCCGGGTCTCTGGCGCTGTGAGGCAGCAGTGCTAACGATTGTGCCACCATGCCACCCATACATACAAAGAACAAAGGAAAGTACAGCACAGGAACAGGCCCTTCGGCCCTCCAAACCTCTGCCGATCATGAAGCCCTAACTAAACTACAAAAAACAACTTCTGCCCTTACTCAAGACGGTCGGGGTTGAGGACCTTAAAACAATCACTATTACTAAAGAGGTAGTGCTGGGTAGGCTAATGGGACTAAAGGTAGACAAGTCCCCTGGTGCGGATGGAATGCATCCCAGGGCACTAAAAGAAACGGCAGAAGTAATAGCAAATTCATTAGTTGTAATTTTTCAAAATTCACTGGGCTCTGGGGAGGTGCCAGCTGATTGGAAAATAGCTAATGTAACGCCACTGTTTAAAAAAGGAGGTAGACAAAAGGCAGGTAACTACAGGCCGGTGAGCTTAACATCCGTAGTTGGGAAAATGCTGGAATCTATCATTAAGGAAGAAATAACAGGACACCTGGAAAAGAATGGTTCAATCAAGCAGACGCAGCATGGATTCTTGAAGGGAAAGCCATGTTTGACTCAGTTACTGGAATTTTTTGAGGATACGACGAGTGCAGTTGACAGAGGGGAACCAGTGGATGTTGTGTAAATAGATTTCCTGAAGGCTTTCGATAAGGTGCCTCACAAAAGGTTGCTGCATAAGATAAAGGTACACGGAGTTGGGGGTAAAGTGTTAGCGTGGATTGAGGATTGGCTATCGAACAGAAAGCAGAGAGTCGGAATAAATGGGTGCTTTTCCGGTTGGCAATCAGTGACGAGTAGCGTGCCGCAGGGATCGGTGCTGGGGCCTCAACGATTTACCATATACATCGACGATCTGGAGGAGGGGAGCGAGTGTCGGGTAACAAAGTTTGCGGATGATACAAAGGTGAGTGGGAAAGCAAATTGCGTGGAGGACACAGAGAGTCTGCAGAGAGATTTGGATCGGCTAAGTCATTGGGCAAGGATCTGGCAGATGGAGGATAACGTTGGTAAGTGTGAGGTTATCCACTTTGGAAGGAATAATAGTAAAATGGACTCTTATTTAAACAGTGTAAAATTACAACATGCTACTGTGCAGAGGGACCTGGGGGTCCTTGTGCATGAATCACAAACACTCAGTTTGCAGGTGCAGCAGGTGATTAGGAAGGCAAATGGAATGTTGGCCTTTATCGTGAGAGGGATGGAGTATAAAAGCAGGGAGGTCATGCTGCAGCAGTACAGGGTACTGGAGAGGCCGCACTTAGAGTACTGTGTACAGTTTTGGTCCCCATTTTAAGAAAGGATATATTAGCTTTGGAGGCGGGACAGAGAAGGTTCACCAGGTCGATTCCGGAGATGAGGGGGTCAGCTTATGAGGAGAGTTTGAGTAGACTGGGCCTGTACTCATTGGAGTTGAGAAGGTTGAGGGGAGATCTTATAGAGACATATAAGATAATGAAGGGGCTAGACAGGGTAGAAGAAACGAGGTTATTTCCACTTCCAATGTAAACAAGAACAAGGGGGCATAGCCTCAAAATATGGGGGAGTCAATTTAGAACAGAGTTGAGGAGGAACTTCTTCTCCCAGAGCGGAGTGAATCTTTGGAATTCTCTGCCCAATGAAGCAGTCGTGGCTACCTCCTTAAATCTGTTTAAGTCACAGATAGATAGATTTTTAACCATTAAGGGAATTAAGCGTTATGGGGAGCGGGCGGGTAAGTGGCACTGAACCCACGATCAGATCAGCCATGATCTTATTGAATGGCGGAGCAGGCTTGAGGGGCTGGCTGGCCTACTCCTGCTCCTATTTCTTATGTTCTTATGTTCTAACATTACAGTCTATTGTTGTCAGATTCTGATCCAGTATTGTAACATCCCGTTCTATTCTTCCCAGATCCTGGTCCAGTATTGGAACATTCCAGTCTATTGTTCTCTGATTCTGATCCTGTATTGGAACATAACAGTGTATTGTTGTCAGATTCTGCTGCAGTATTGGACCATCCCGGTCCATTGTTCCCTGACTCTGATCCAGCATTGTAACATTACAACCTTTAGTTTTCAGATTCTGATCCATTATTGGAACATTGCAGCCTACTGTTCTCAGAATCTGATCCATTATTGGAACATTGCAGTCTATTGCTCTCAGTTTCTGATCCAGTATTGGAACATTGCAGTCTTTTGATCTCAAATTCTAATCCAGAATTAGAACATTACAGTCGATTGTTCTCAGATTCTGATCCATTATAGGAAAATTGCAGTCTATTGTTCCCAGATTCTGAACCAGGATTGGAACATTGCAGTCTTTTGATCTCAAATTCTAATCCAGTATTGGAACATTACAGTCGATTGTTCTCAGATTCTGATCCATTATAGGAAAATTGCAGTCTATTGTTCCCAGATTCTGAACCAGGATTGGAACATTACAACCTATTGTTCTCAGAGTCCGATCCATTATTCGAACATTGCAGTCTATTTTACTCAGATTATGTCCTTTAGTGCAACTTTACAGTCCATTGTTCTCAGATTCTGATCCAGTATTTGTAAGAGGGAGGTCGTGCCTTACAACATTGGTGGAGTTTTTTGAGGAAGTGACAAAAACAGTTGACGAAGGAAGGGCTGTGGATGTCGTCTCTACGGATTTCAGTAAGGCATTTGACAAAGTCCCTCATGGCAGGTTGGTTAAGAAGGTTAAGGCTCATGGGATACAAGGAGAGGTGGCTAGATGGGTAGAGAACTGGCTTGGCCACAGGAAGAAGTTTAGTAACACCAGGTTAAAGTCCAACAGTTTATTTGGCAGGAAAAGCCACACAAGCTTTCGGAGCTCCAAGCCCCTTCCTCGGGTGAGGGCTCCGAAAGCGTTTGTGGCTTTTGCTACCAAATAAACCTGTTGGACTTTAACCTGGTGTTGTTAAACTTCTTACTGTTTTTACCCCAGTCCAACGCCAGCATCTCCACATCTTGGCCACAGGAGACAGAGGGTAGCAGTCGAAGAGTCTTTTTCCGGCAGGAGGTCTGTGACTTTACAGTCTATTGCCCTCAGAATCTGATCCAGTATTGAAACATTGCAGTCGATTGTTCTCAGATTCTGATCCTTTATTAGAACATCCCGGTCCATTTTTCCGACATTGCCATCCATTATTGGAACATGATAGTCTATTGTTCTCGGATTCTGATCCATTATTGGAAAATTGCAGTCGATGTTTCCCTGATTCTGATCCATTATTCGAACATTGCAGTCTATTGTTCTCATAATCTGATCCATTATTAGAGCATCCCGGTCCATTGTTCCCACATTGTCATCCATTATTGGAACACTAGTGTATTGTTCTCAGTTTCTCATCCATTATTGGAAAATCCCTTTCCATTGTTCCCAGATACTGAACCAGTGTTGGAACAGTACAGTCTAATATTCTCCGATTCTGGCCCAGTATTGGAACATTGCAGTCTATTGTTCTCAGATTCTGATCCAGTATTGGAACATTACAGTCTGATCCATCATTGCAATATCGAGGTGCACTGTTCTCAGATTCTGATCCAGTATTGGAACATTACAGTCTATTGTTCAGATTCTGATCAACGGTTGGAACATTGGAGTCTATTGTTCTCAAATTCTGCTCCAGTATTGGAACATGACTGTCGATTGATCTCAGATTCTGATCCATCATTGTAATATCCCGGTCCACTGTTCTCAGATTCTGATCCAGTATTGGAACATTGAAGTCTACTATTCCCAGATTCTGATCAATGATTGGAACATTACAGCCTATTGTTCTCTGAGTCCGATCCAGTATTCGAACTTTGCAGTGTATTGTTCTCAGATTCTGATGGAGCACTGGAACATTACAAACTATTGTTCACAGATACTGATCCATTATTGGAAATTTGCAGTCTGTTTTTTTCTCAGAGTCTGAACCAGTATTGGAACATTACAGCGTATTGTTCCCAGAGTCCGATCCAGTATTCGAACATTGCAAAATATTGTTCTCAGACTCTGATCCAGTATTGGGCCATTAGAGTCCACTGTTCTCAGATTCTGATCCACTATTGCAACATTCCAGCCTGTTGATCTCAGATTCTGATCCATCATTGTAACATCCCGGTCCATTGTTCTCAGATTCTGATCCAGTACTGGAACAATAGAGCCTATTGTTCTCAGATTCTGATGCAGTATTGGAACATTACGGCCTATTGTTCAGATTCTGATCAACGATGGGAACATCACAGTCTGCTGTTCTCAAATTCTGATCCTTTATTGGAACATTACCGTTTATTGTTCTTAGAATCTTATCCATTATTGGAACATCCCGGGCCATTGTTTCCAGCTTCTGATCCATTATTGGAACATGACAGTCTATTTATCTCAGATTCTGAACCAGTATTGGAAAATTACAGTCTATTGTTCTCAGATGCCGATCCAGTATTGGACCATTGCAATCTATTGTTCCCAGATTCTGATCCATAATGGAACATTGCAGTGTATTGTTCTCAGATTCTGATCCAGTATTGGAACATTGCAGTCTATTTTTCTCAGATTCTGATCCATTATAGGAACAGCCCGGACCATTGTTCCCTCATTCTGGTCCATTATTGGAACAATGCAGTCTACTATTCTCAGATTCTTTTCAATTATTCTGACATTGCGGTCGATTGTTCTCAGATTCTGATCCAGTATTGGAACATTACAGTCTATTCATCTCAGATTCTGACCCATCATTGTAATATCCCGGTCCATTGTTCTCAGATTCTGATCCAGTACTGGAACAATAGAGTCTATTGTTCTCAGATTCTGATCCAGTGTTGGAATATTACATTCTATTGTTCTCAGATCCATTATTGTAACATCCCGGTCAATTGTTCCCAGATTCTAATCCGTATTGGGACATTACAGACTATAGTTCTCAGTTTCTGATCCATTATTGGAACATTGCAGTCTATTGTTCTCAGACTCTGATCCAGTAATTCAACACTACAGTGTATTGTTCTCCAAATATGATACATTATTGGAAAATCCTGGTCCATTGTTCCCAGATTCTGATCTAGTATTGGAACATTACAGTCTATTGTTCTCAGATTCTGAACGATTATTGGAACATGAGAGTGTGTTTTTCTCAGATTCTGATTCATTGTTGGAACATTACAGTCTATTGTTTTCAGATTCTAATCCAGTGTTGGAACATTACAGCCTATAGTTCTCATATTCTGAACAATTATTGGAACATTGCAGTCTATTGTTCTCAGGTTCTGGTCCAGTATTAGAACATTACAGTCTATTGTTCTTAGAATCTTATCCATTATTGGAACATCCCGGGCCATTGTTTCCAGCTTCTGATCCATTATTGGAACATGACAGTCTTTTTATCTCAGATTCTGAACCAGTATTGGAAAATTACAGTCTATTGTTTTCAGATTCTGATCCAGTATTGTAACATTGCAATCTATTGTTCCCAGATTCTGATCCATAATGGAACATTACAGTGTATTGTTCTCAGATTCTGTTCCAGCATTGGAAGATTACAGTCTATTCTTATCAGATTCTCATCAAGTATTGGAACATTGCAGTCTATTTTTCTCAGATGCTGATCCATTATAGGAACAGCCCTCATTCTGGTCCATTATTTGAACATTGCAGTCTATTGTTCTCAGTTTCTGATCAATGATTGGAACATTACAATCTGTTGTTCTCAAATTCTGATCCAGTATTGGAACATTGCATTCCATTGTTCTCAGATTATAATCCTTTATTGGAACATTGCAGTCTATTGTTCTCAGATTCTGAACCAGTATTGGAACTTTACAGTCTATTGCTCTCAGAATCTGATCCAGTATTGAAACATTGCAGTCTATTGTTCTCAGATTCTGATCCAATATTGGAACATTGCAGTCTCTTTTTCTCAGATTCTGATCCATTATTGGAACATTGCAGTCTATTCTTCTCAGATTCTGATCCAGTATTGGAATATTACAGTCTATTGATCACAGATTCTATTTTTCTCAGGTTCTAATCCATTATAGGAACAACCCGGACCATGGTTCCCACATTCTGATCCAGTATTGGAGCTTTGCAGTCTATATTTCTCAGATTCTGAACCAGTATTGGAACATTTCAGTCTATTGTTTAGATTCTGATCAATCATTGGAACATTACAGTGTTGTTCTCAAATTATTTTCCATTATTGGAACATTACGGTCTGTTGTTCTCAAATTCTGATCCAGTATTGGAACGTGACAGTCTTTTGTTCTCAGATTCTGATCCATTATTTGAAAATTGCAGTCTATTTTTCTCAAGTTCTGAACCAGGATTGGAACATTACAGCCTCTTGTTCTCAGAGTCCAATCGATTATTTGAACATTGCAGTGTATTGTTCTCAGATTATGAACCAGTGTTGGAACATTACAGTCTATTGTTCATAGAGTCTGATCCATTATTGGAAAATTGCAGTCTATTTTTCTCAGATTCTGAACCAGTATTTGAACATTGCAGCCTATTGTTCTCAGAGTCCGATCCATTATTCGAACATTGCAGTGTATTGTTCTCAAATACTGATCTAGCATTGGAACATTACAGTCTATTTTTCTCAGATTCTGATCCAGTATTGTAAAATCCCAGTCTCTTGTTCCCAGATTCTAATCCAGTATTGGAATATTACAGCCTATATTTTTCAGATTCTGATCCATTATTGGAACATTGCAGTCTATTTTTCTCCGATTCTGATCCAGTATTGTAAAACCCTGGTCTATTGTTCCCAAATTCTAATCCAGTATTGGAAAATTACAGCCTATAGTTTTGAGATTCTGATCAATTATTGGAACATCCCGGTCTATTGTTCCCAGATTCTGATCCAGTATTGCAACTTTGCAGTCTATTGATCTCAGGTTCCGATAAAGTAAATATGAGAGTGTATTTTTCTCAGCTTCTGATTCATTATTGGAACATTGCAGTCTATTGATTTCAGATTCTGATCCAGTATTGAAACATTACAGTCTAATGTTCTCAGATTCTGATTCATTATTGGATCATTATAGTCTAGTGTTCCCAGATTCTAATCTGCATTGGAACATTAAAACCTCTCGTTCTCAGATTCTGATAAATTATTGGAACATTGCGGTCTATTGTTCTCAGTTTCATATTCAGTATTGGAACATTACAGTGTATTGTTCTTAGAATCCTATCCATTATTGGAACATCCCTGTCCATTGTTTCCAGATTCTGATCCATTATTGGAACATAACAGCCTATTGTTCCCAGATTGTGATCCATTATTGGAACATTACGGTCTGTTATTCTCAGATTCTGTTCCATTATTGGAAAATTGCAGTCCATTTGTCTCAGATTCTGAACCAGTATTGGAAAATTATAGTCTATTGTTTTCAGATTCTGATCCAGTATTGGAACATTGCAGTCTATTGTTTTCAGATTATGATCCTTTATTGGAACATTACAGTCGATTGTTCTCAGATTCTGATCCATTACTGGAAAATTGTAGTCTATTCTTCTCAGATTCTGATCCAGTATTGGAATATTACAGTCTATTGATCACAGATTCTATTTTTCTCAGATTCTAATCCATTATAGGAACAACCCGGACCATGGTTCCCACATTCTGATCCAGTATTGGAACTTTGCAGTCTATTGATCTCAGATTCCGATAAAGTAAATATGAGAGTGTATTTTTCTCAGCTTCTGATTCATTATTGGAACATTGCAGTCTATTGATTTCAGATTCTGATCCAGTATTGAAACAGTACAGTCTAATGTTCTCAGATTCTGATTCATTATTGGAACATTATAGTCTAGTGTTCCCAGATTCTAATCTGTATTGGAACATTAAAACCTCTCGTTCTCAGATTCTGATAAATTATTGGAACATTGCGGTCTATTGTTCTCAGTTTCATATTCAGTATTGGAACATTACAGTGTATTGTTCTTAGAATCCTATCCATTATTGGAACATCCCTGTCCATTGTTTCCAGATTCTGATCCATTATTGGAACATAACAGCCTATTGTTCCCAGATTGTGATCCATTATTGGAACATTACGGTCTGTTATTCTCAGATTCTGTTCCATTATTGGAAAATTGCAGTCTATTGTTTTCAGATTCTGATCCAGTATAGGAACATTGCAGTCTATTGTTCTCAGATTATGATCCTTTATTGGAACATTACAGTCGATTGTTCTCAGATTCTGATCCATTACTGGAAAATTGTAGTCTATTGTTCTCAGATTCTGATCGATTATTGGAACATCCCTTTCCATTGTTCCCAGACTCTGAACCAGAATTGGAACATTACAGTCTAATATTCTCCGATTCTGTTCCAGTATTTGAACATTGAAATCGAATACTCTCAGATTCTGATCCATTATTCGAACATTGCAGTCGAATATTCTCAGATTCTGATCCAGTATTGGAACATTACAGTTTATTGTTCTCAGAATCTGAGCCAGTATTAGAACATTGCACTCATTTGTTCTCAGATTCAGATCAATTATTGGAACATTACAGTCTGTTGTTCTCAAATTCTGCAAAGTTTCAATTCTGAATCAGAATGTGTGAACAACGGTCCGGGGTTGTTCCTATAATGGGTCAGAATCTGAGAGAAATAGACTGCAATGTTCCAATACTGGATTGAATACTGGATTCCAATACTGGATCAGAATCTGAGAACAATAGACTGTAATGTTCCAATAATGTATCAGAATCTGCGAACAATAGAAATGGATGTTCCATTAATGGATCAGAATCTGAGAACAATACACTGCAATGGTCCAATCCTGGATCAGAATCTGAGAACAATAGACTGCAATGGTCCAATCCTGGATCAGAATCTGAGAACAGGACACTGCAAAGTTCCAATATTGGATCAGAATCTGGGAACAATGGACCGGGATGTTCCAATAATGGATCAGAATCTGAGATAAATAGGCTACAATGTTTCAATACTGGATCAGAATCTGAAAACAATAGACTGCAATGTTCCAATAATGGATCAGAATCGGAGAACCAAAAGTTGTAATCTTCAAATAATGGATTAGAAAGTGGGAACAATAGACAGGGCTCAATACTGGATCCGAACCTGTGAACAATAGAATGTAATATTCCAACACTGGATCAGAATCTGAGAGCAATAGACTGCAATATTCCAACACTGGATCAGAATCTGAGAGCAATAGATTGTCATGTTCCAATACTGGATCAGAATCTGAGAACAATAAACTGCAATGTCCGAATACTGGATCCGAACCTGTGAACAATAGAATGTAATATTCCAACACTGGATCAGAATCTGAGAGCAATAGACTGCAATATTCCAACACTGGATCAGAATCTGAGAGCAATAGACTGTAATATTCCAATACTGGATCAGAATCTGAGAACAATAAACTGCAATGTCCGAATACTGGATCAGAATCTGTGAACAATACACTGCAATGTTCCAATAATGGATCAGAATCTGAGATCAATAGACAGCAAAGTTTCAATACTGGATGAGAATCTGAGAATAATAGATTGTAATGTTTCAATAAAGCATCATAATCTGAGAACAACACACTGTAATGTTCCAATAATTCATCTGAATCTGGGAACACGGGACCAGGATGTGGCAATGACGGATCCGAATCTGAAATCAGTCGACTATTCTGATCCAATACTGGATCAGAATCTGAGAACAATCGACTGCAATGTTCGAATACTGGATCGAACACTGAGAACAATCGGCTGGAATACAAAGAACAAAGAACAGTACAGCACAGGAAACAGGCCCTTCGGCCCTCCAAGCCTGTGCCGCTCCTTGGTCCAACTAGACAAATCGTTTGTATCCCTCCATTCCCAGGCTGCTCATGTGACTATGCAGGAAAGTCTTAAACGATGTCAGCGTGCCTGCCTCCACCACCCTACTTGGCAGTGCATTCCAGGCCCCCACCACCCTCTGTGTAAAAAACGTCCCTCTGATATCCGAGTTATACTTCGCCCCTCTCAGCTTGAGCCCGTGACCCCTCGTGATCGTCACGTCCGACCTGGGAAAAAGCTTCCCACTGTTCACCCTATCTATCCCCTTCATAATCTTCTACACCTCGATTAGATTTCCCCTCATTCTCCGTCTTTCCAGGGAGAACAACCCCAGTTTACACAATCTCTCCTCATAGCTAAGACCCTCCATACCAGGCAACATCCTGGTAAACCTTCTGTGCACTCTCTCTAACGACTCCACGTCCTTCTGGTAGTGCGGCGACCAGAACTGGACGCAGTACTCCAAATGTGGCCTAACCAGCGTTCTATACAGCTGCATCATCACACTCCAGCTTTTATATTCTATACCCCGTCCTATAAAGGCAAGCATACCATATGCCTTCTTCACCACCTTCTCCACCTGTGTTGCCACCTTCAAGGATTTGTGGACTTGCACACCTAGGTCCCTCTGTGTTTCTATACTCCTGATGACTCTGTCATTTATTGTATAACTCCTCCCTACATTATTTCTTCCAAAATGCATCACTTCGCATTTATCCAGATTAAACTCCATCTGCCACCTCTCCGCCCAATTTTCCAGCCTATCTATATCCTGCTGTATTGCCCGACAATGCTCTTCGCTATCCGCAAGTCCAGCCACCTTCATGTCATCCGCAAACTTGCAGATTACACCAGTTACACCTTCTTCCAAATCATTTATATATATCACAAATAGCAGAGGTCCCAGTACAGAGCCCTGCGGAACACCAGTGGTCACAGACCTCCAGCCGGAAAAGGACCCTTCGACCACTACCCTCTGTCTCCTATGGCCAATGTTCCAATCCTGGTTCACACTGTGAGAAAATAGTGTGCAATTTCCCAATAATGGATCAGAATCCGAGAACAATACATTGCGCTGTTCCAATACTGGATCAGAGTCTGAGAACAATAGACTGGGATGTTCCAATACTGGATCAGAATTTCAGAACAACAGACTGTAATATTCCAATAAGTGATCTGAATCTGAGAACAATAGACTGTAATGTTCCAATCATTGAGCAGAATCTGAGAACAATAGATTGTAATGTTCCCATACTGGTTCAGATTCTGAGAACAAGAGACTGCAATGTTCCAATACTGGATCAGAAACGGAGAATATTAGACTGTAATGTTCCAATTCTGGTTCAGAGTCTGGGAACAATGGAAAGGGATGTTCCAATAATGGATCCGAATCTGAGACCAATATACTGTAATGTTGCAATGCTGGATCAGAATCTGAGAACAATCGACTGTAATGTTCCAATAAAGGATCAGAATCTGAGAACAATACACTGTAATTTTCCAATACTGGATTGGAATCTGAGAACAATAGACTGTAATGTTCCAATACTGGATTGGAATCTGAGAACAATAGACTTTAAATTTCCAATACTGGATCAGAGTCTGGGAACAATAGAAACGGATGTTCCATTAATGCAGCAGAATCTGAGAAAAAGAAACTGCAAGTTCCAATACTGGATCAGAATGTGGGAACAATGGTCCTGTTTGTTCCAATACTGGAGCAGAATCTGAGAACAATAGACCGCAATGTTAGAATAATTGAACAGAATCTGAGAATAGTAGACTGCAATGTTCCAATAATGGACCAGAATGTGGGAACAATGGTCCGGGCTGCTCCTATAATGGATCAGAATCTGAGAAAAATAGACTGCAATGTTCCAATACTGGATCAGAATCTGAGAATACATTGTAATGGTCCATTATGAATCAGAATCTGGGAACAATAGATTGCAATGGTCCAATACTGGATCAGAATCTGAGAACAATAGACTGTAATGTTCCAATAAAGGATCAGAATTTGAGAACAACACTGTAATCTTTCAATCATTGATCAGAATCTAAACAATAGACTGAAATGTTCCAATACTGGATCAGAATCTGAGAACAATGAACCGGGATATTACAATGATGGATCAGAATCTGAGATCATTAGACTGTAATGTTCCAATGCAAGATCAGAATCTGAGAACAATACACTGCAATGTTCGAATAATGGATCGGACTCTGAGAATAATAGACTGCAATTTTCCAATAATGGATCAGAATCTGTGAACAATAAACCGTAATGTTCCAATCCTGGATCAGAACCTGAGAACAGTAGACGGCAATGTTCCAATAAAGGATCAGAATCTGAGAACAACAAAGACTGTAATGTTCCACTCATTGATCAGATTCTGAACAATAGACTGTATTGTTCCAATACTGGATCAGAATCTGAGAAAAAGAGATTACAATGTTCCAATAAAGGATCAGAATTTGAGAACAACAGAATGTAATGTTCCAATCATTGATCAGAATCTGAACAATAGACTGGAATTTTCGAACACTGGATCAGACTCTTAGAACAATTGACCAGGATTTTACAATGATGGATCAGAATCTGAGAGCAATAGACTGTACTGTTCCAATAAAGGATCATAATCTGAGATCAGGAGAGTGCAATGTTAGAATAATTGAACAGAATCCGAAAACAATAGACTGCACTGTTCAACACTGGATCAGAATCTGAGAACAGTCGAACATAGAATACAGAAGCATAGAAAACTACAGCACAAAACAGGCCCTACGGCCCCACAAGTTGTGCCGAACATATCCCTACCTTTTAGGCCTATCTATAACCCTTCATCCTATTAGGTTCCATGTACTCACCCAGGAGTCTCTTAAAAGACCCTATTGAGTTTGCCTCCACCACCACTGACGGCAGCCGATTCCATCTGCCCACCACCCTCTGTGTGAAAAACTTCCCCCTAACATTTCCCCTGTACCTACCCCCCAGCACCTTAAACCTGTGTCCTCTCGTAGCAGCCATTTCCACCCTGGGAAAAAGCCTCTGAGAGTCCACCCGATCTATGCCTCTCAACATCTTATATACCTCTATTAGATCGCCTCTCATCATACGTCTCTCCAAGGAGAAAAGTCCGAGCTCCCTCAGCCTATCCTCATAAGGCATGCCACTCAATCCAGGCAACATCCTTGTAAATCGCCTCTGCACCCTTTCAGTCTTTTCCACATCCTTCCTGTAATGAGGCGACCAGAATTGAGCACAGTACTCCAAGTGGGGTCTGATGAGGGTCTTATATAGCTGCATCATTATCCCCGGACTCCTGAACTCAATCCCTCGATTAATAAAGGCCAGCACACCATACGCCTTCTTAACCACCTCCTCGACCTGCAGGACCGATTTTACAGTCATATGGACCCGGACCCCAAGGTCCTTCTGATCCTCTACCGTACTAAGAGTCTTTCCCTTTATATTGTACTCCTTCATCCCATTCGACCTGCCAAAATGGACCACGACGCATTTATCTGGGTTGAAGTCCATCTGCCACTTCTCCGCCCAGTCTTGCATCCTATCTATGTCCCTCTGTAACTTCTGACATCCCTCCAGACTATTCACAACCCCAACAACCTTCATGTCATCGGCAAACATACCAACCCATCCCTCCACTTCCTTATCCAGGTCATTTCTGAAAATGACAAACAGCAAAGGTCCCAGAACAGATCCCTGGGGCGCACCACTGGTGACCGACCTCCATTTTGAAAAAGACCCAACCATATAGAGTCTGGGAACAATGGAAAGGGATGTTCCAATACTGGATTGGAATCTGAGAACAATAGAAATGGATGTTCCATGAATGGATCAGAATGTGAGAACAATACACTGTTATGTTCCAATACTGGATTAGAATCTGAGAGAAATAGACTGCAATGTTCCAATAATGGATCAGAATCTGAGAACAATAGACTGGGATGTTCCAATAATAGATAGGATTCGAAGAACAATAGACTGTAATGTTCGAATACTGGATCAGAACCTGAGAACAGCAGACTGCAATGTTTCAATAATTGATCAGGACTTGAGTACTATAGGCTGTAATGTTCCAATACGGATTAGAATCTGAGAAAAATACACTGTCATGTTCTATTACTGGATCAGAATCTGAGAACAATAGTCTGCAATGTTCAAATAATGGATCAGAATCTTAGAACAATAGTCTCTAACATTCCAATCATGAATCGGAATCTCAGATCAATAAACGGCAATGTTTCAAAACTGGATCAGAATCTGAGAACAAGAGACTGCAATGTTCCAATACTGGATCAGAATGTGGGAACAATGGACCGGAATGTTCCAATACTGGATCAGAATCTGAGAACAATAGGCTGTAATGTTCTTATTATGGACCAGAATCTGAGAACAATAGACTGAAATGTTCCAATACTGGACCAGAATCTGAGAACAATAGACTGAAATCTTCCAACACTGGATCAGAATCTGAGAACAATGCTCTGTAATATTCCAATACTGGATCAGAATCTGAGAACAGTAGGCTGTAATGTTCTAATTATGGATCAGAATCTGAGAGCAATAGACTGAAATGTTCCAACACTGGATCAGAATCTGAGAACAATAGACTGAAATCTTCCAACACTGGATCATAATCTGAGAACAATACTCTGTAATATTCCAATAGTGGATCAGAATTTGAGAACAACAGACTGCAATGTTCCAATAACGGATCAGAATCTGAGAACAATGGACTGTAATGTTCCAATAAAGGATCATAATCCGAGAACAATACTCTGTAAAGTTCCAATACGGGATCAGAATCTGAGAACAATAGGTTGTAATGTTCCAATAATTGATCAGAATCTACGAACAATAGACTGCAATGTTCCAATACTGGATCAGAATCTGAGACAAATAGACTTTAATGTTTCAATACAGGATTAGAATTTGAAATCAACAGACTGCAATGTTCCAATACTGGACCAGAATCTGAGAACAATAGACTGTAATGTTCCAATACTGGATCAGAATCTGAAACAAATAGACTGGAATGTTCCAATAATCATAGAAACCCTACAGTACAGAAAGAGGCCATTCGGCCCATCGAGTCTGCACCGACCACAATCCCACCCAGGCCCTACCCCCATATCTACCCACTAATCCCTCCAACCTACGCATCTCAGGACACTAAGGGCAATTTTTAGCATGGCCAATCAACCTAACCCGAACATCTTTGGACTGGGGGAGGAAAGCGGAACACCCGGAGGAAACCCACGCAGACACGAGGAGAATGTGCAAACTCCATACAGACAGTGAGCCAAGCCGGGATTCGAACTCAGGTCCCTGGAGCTGTGAAGCAGCAGTGCTAACCACTGTGCTACCATGCCGGCGGCAGAACATGGATCAGAAGTTGGAAACAATGGACCGGGATGTTCCAATAATGGATTGGAATCTAAGAACAGTAGACTGCAATGTTCCAATAATGGATCAGAGTCTGCGAACTATAGGCTGTAATGTTCCAATACGGATTAGAATCTGGGAACAAATGACCGGGATGTTACAATACTGGATCAGAATCTGAGAACGATAGAATATAATATTCCTAAACTGGATCAGAAGCTGAGAGCAAGAGACTGCAATGTTCCAGTACTGGATCAGTATCTGGGAACAATAGACCGGGATGTTCCAATAATGGATCACATTCTGAGAACAATAGACTGCAATGTTCCAATAATGGATCAGAATCTGAGATCAATAGACTGCAAAGTTTCAATCCTGCATCAGAATCTGAGGAAAAGAGACTGCAATGTTCCAATACTGGATCAGAATCTGAGGACAATAGACTGCAATGTTTGAATACTGGATCGGACTCTGGGAACAAGCGGTTGTAATGTTCCAATACTGGTTCAGACTCTGAGAAAAAAACAGACTGCAAATTTCCAATAATGGATCAGTTTCTGTGAAAAAGAGATTGTAATGTTCCAGTACTGGATCAGAATCTGAGAACAATACACTGCAAAGTTCGAATACTTGATCGGACTCTGAGAACAATGGGCTGTAATGTTCCAATCATTGATCAGAATCTGAGAACAATAGACTTCAATGTTCGAATACTGGCTCAAATTCTGAGAACAGTAGACTGCAATGTTCCAATCCTGGTTCAGAGTCTGGGAACAATGGAAAGGGATGTTACAATAATGGATCAGAATCTGAGAACAATACACTGTATTGTTCCAATACTGGATCAAAATCTGAGAACAATAGACTGCAATGGTCCAATAATGGATATGAATCTGAGAACAATAGACAGTAATGTTCCAATACTGGTTCAGAACCTGAGAAGAATAGACTGCAATGTTCCAATACTGGATCGGAATCTGAGAACAATACGCTGTAATGATCCAATACTGGATTAGAATCTGAGAACAATAGACTGCAATGTTCCATTATGGATCAGAATCTGTGAACAGTAGACTGGGATGTTCCAATAATGGATGAGAAGCTGGAAACAATGGACCGGGATGTTCCAATAATGGATAGCATTCGAAGAACAATACACTGTAATGTTCCAATACTGGATCAGAACCTGAGAACATTAGACTGCAATGTTCCAATAATTGATCAGAATCTGAGAACTATAGGCTGTAATGTTACAATACAGAATAGAATCCGAGAAAAATACACTGTCATGTTCTAATACTGGATCAGCATCTGAGAACAATAGACTGCAATGTACAAATAATGGATCAGAATCTTAGAACAATAGTCTCTAACATTCCATAAGACCATAAGACCATAAGGCATAGGAGCGGAAGTAAGGCCATTCGGCCCATCGAGTCCACTCCACCATTCAATCATGGTTGATTTCAACTCCATTTACCCGCTCCCTCCCCATAGCCCTTAATTCCTCGAGAAATCAAGAATTTATCAATTTCTGTCTTGAAGACGCTCAACGTCTCGGCCTCCACCGCCCTCTGTGGTAATGAATTCCACAGACCCACCACTCTCTGGCTGAAGAAATTTCTCCTCATCTCTGTTCTAAAGTGACTCCCTTTTATTCTAAGGCTTTGCCCCCGCGTCCTAGTCTCCCCTGTTAATGGAAACAACTTCCCTACGTCCATCCTATCTAAGCCGTTCATTATCTTGTAAGTTTCTATCAGATCTCCCCTCAACCTCCTCAACTCCAATGAATATAATCCCACGATCCTCAGACGTTCATCGTATGTCAGGCCTACCATTCCTGGGATCATCCGTGTGAATCTCCGCTGGACCCGCTCCAGTGCCAGTATGTCCTTCCTGAGGTGTGGGGCCCAAGATTGCTCACAGTACTCCACATGGGGCCTAACCAGTGCTTTATAAAGCCTCAGAAGTACATCCCTGCTTTTGTATTCCAAGCCTCTTGAGATAAATGACAACATTACATTTGCTTTCTTAATTACGGACTCAACCTGCAAGTTTACCTTTAGAGAATCCTGGACTAGTTCTCCGAAGTCCCTTTGCACTTTAGCATGATGAATTTTGTCACCGTTTAGAAAATAGTCCATGCCTCTATTCTTTTTTCCAAAGTGTACGACCTCGCACTTGCCCACGTTGAATTTCATCAGCCACTTTTTGGACCACACTCCTAAACTGTCTAAATCTTTCTGCAGCCTCCCCACCTCCTCAATACTACCTGCCCCTCCACCTATCTTTGTATCATCGGCAAACCTGGCCAGAATGCTCCCAGTTCCGTCATCTAGATCGTTAATATATAAAGAGAACAACTGTGGCCCCAACACTGAACCCTGCGGGACACCACTTGTCACCGGTTGCCATTCTGAGAAAGAACCTTTTATCCCAACTCTCTGCCTTCTGTCTGACAGCCAATCGTCAATCCATGTTAGTACCTTGCCTCGAATACCATGGGCCCTTATTTTACTCAGCAGTCTCCCGTGAGGCACCTTGTCAAAGGCCTTTTGGAAGTCAAGATAGATAACATCCATTGGCTCTCCTTGGTCTCACCTATTTGTTATCTCTTCAAAGAACTCTAACAGGTTTGTCAGGCACGACCTCCCCTTACTAAATCCAAGCTGACTTGTCTTAATCCGACCCTGCACTTCCAAGAATTTAGAAATCTCATCCTTAACGATGGATTCTAGAATTTTACCAACAACTGAGGTTAGGCTAATTGGCCTATAATTTTCCATCTTTTTTCTTGTTCCCTTCTTGAACAGTGGGGTTACAACAGCGATTTTCCAATCCTCTGGGACTTTCCCTGACTCCAGTGACTTTTGAAATATCACAACTAACGCCTCCACTATTTCTTCAGCTATCTCCTTTAGAACTCTAGGATGGAGCCCATCTGGGCCCGGAGATTTATCAATTTTCAGACCTTTGAGTTTCTCTAGCACTTTCTCCTTCGTGATGGCAACCATATTCAACTCTGCCCCCTGACTTTCCTGAATTGTTGGGATATTACTCATGTCTTCTACTGTGAAGACTGACGCAAAGTACTTATTAAGTTCCTCAGCTATTTCCTTGTCTCCCATCACTAGATTACCAGCGTCATTTTGGAGCGGCCCAATGTCTACTTTTGCCTCCCGTTTGTTTTTAATGTATTTAAAGAAAGTTTTACTATCATTCCTAATGTTACTGGCTAGCCTACCTTCATATTTGATCCTCTCCTTCCTTATTTCTCTCTTTGTTATCCTCTGTTATCCTCATTGCGTCTTGGAAGTGCAGCAGAGAGGGAGAGATTCGCGAGAGGAGTGCTGCGGGTAAGCGCTGTTATTTTTTAACTTACTTTTTCGCGGGTTTTTTCTTTAAAAATATCTAAACCCGGAAGTGGTCGCGCAGGGAGGTCTGGGAGAGAGAGATTTTTTTTTTCCCCAATAAATTGGAACAGAGAGGAATCCCGATACTCTACACTTGTAGAGTATCCCACCCTCCCTCCTCCTCTAACCTAAGAAAAAAGACCCAGTGAGAGCAGGGCTTTGGAGAAAACAGGAGGAGGAAAGGTAAGTTTAAAATTTTCATTCACTTTTTTTTCCCCTGTGTGTTTAAAGGGGCAATTATGAGTGTGAGGCCAGTATATTGTTCCCAATATAGGATGTGGGAGGTCCTGGAGGCGCCTAGCCTTCCGGACGACCATATCTGTGCTGGGTGTGTTGAGCTGCGGTTCCTAAGGGACCATGTTAGGGAACTGGAATTGCAGCTCGAGGACCTTCGCCGGGTTAGGGATAGTGAGGAGGTCATTGACAGGAGCTATCGGCAGGTGGTCACACCGGGACCGCGGGAGGAGGGTAACTGGGTAACAGTGAGGAAGGAGAAAGCTCGGTTGATGGTGAGCACCCCGGTGGATGTGCCCCTTAATAATATGTACTCCTGTCTGAGTACTACTGGGGTGGACAGCCCACCTGGGGGAAGCAGCGGTGGCAGTGTCTCTGGAGCTGAGCCTGGCCCAGTAGTGCAAAAGGGAAAGGAAAGGAGGGTAGTGCTAATTGGGGACTCTACGGTGAGGGGGTCAGATAGGCGTTTTTGCGGACACAGACGGGACTCTCGGATGGTGGTTTGCCTCCCTGGTGCAGGGGTCCGGGATGTCTCTGGTCGAGTCCCAGAAATCCTGAAAGGGGAGGGAGAGGAGCCGAAGGTCGTGATGCATATAGGTACTGCTGACATAGGTAGGAAGAGGGAAGGGGTCATGAAAAGAGAATATAGGGAGTTAGGTGGACAGCTGAGAAAGAGGAATGCAAAGGTAGTAATCTCGGGATTGCTGCCTGTGCCGCGGGAGAGTGAGAACAGGAATCGGTGGAGAATGAATGCGTGGCTGAGGGACTGGAGCAAGGGACAAGGATTTGGGTACTTGGATCATTGGGACCTCTTTAGGGGCAGGTGTGACCTGTTTAAAAAAGACGGGTGGCACTTGAATCCCAGGGGGACCAATATCCTGGCGGGAAGGTTGGCTAAGGCTACTGGAAAGACTTTAAACTAGAAAGGTTGGGGGGAGGGAATCGAAATGAGGGGACTGAGAGCGAGGAGGTTAGCTCGCAAATAGATAAGGAATGTAAACAGGGTAAGAGGGAGGTTAGACGAGTGATGGAGAAGGGAAGTGCTCAGGCTGAAGGTCTAAGATGTGTCTATTTTAATGCCAGGAGTGTAGTGAATAAAGTGGATGAGCTTAGAGCGTGGATTGCTGCTTCGAATTGTGATGTGGTGGCCATTACGGAGACTTGGATGTCTCAGGGACAGGACTGGGTGCTTCAGGTGCCGGGTTTTAGATGTTTCAGGAAGGACAGGGAGGGAGGCAAGAGAGGGGGGGGAGTGGCACTGTTGATCAGGGATAGTGTCACGGCTGTAGAGAAGGTGGACGCCGTGGAGGGATTGACTACTGAGTCTCTGTGGGTGGAGGTTAGGAACAGGAAGGGGTCGGTAACGTTGCTGGGTGTTTTCTACAGGCCGCCCAATAGTAACAGAGATGTTGAGGAGCAGATGGGGAAACAGATCCTGGAGAGATGTAGGAATAACAGAGTTGTCGTGATGGGAGATTTTAATTTCCCAAACATAAATTGGAATATCCCTAGGGCTAGGGGTTTGGATGGAGAGGGGTTTGTTAGGTGTGTCCAGGAGAGTTTCCTGACACAGTATGTGGATAAGCCTACTAGAGGAGAGGCTGTACTTGATCTGGTGCTGGCTAATGAACCTGGACAGGTGGAGGATCTCTCGGTGGGTGAGTATCTTGGGGATAGCGATCATAATTCTATCTCCTTCACGATAGCATTGGAAAGAGATAGGATCAGGCAGGCTAGGAAAGTGTTTCTCTGGAGTAAAGGGAAATACAGTGTCATCAGCGAGGAAATTAGATGGGTAAATTAGAAGGAGGCATTCTTGGGGAAAAGTACCGAAGGAAAGTGGAGGATTTTCAAGGAATGTTTGTCTGGAGCTCTGCATGACAACGTTCCGATGAGACAGGGGGGTGTTGGTAGGGTATGGGAACCGTGGTGCACGAAGGTTGTGATGAACCTGGTGAATAAGAAAAGAGAGGCGTACAGAAGGTTCAGAGAGCTAGGAGGTGTTAAGGATTTAGAGGAGTATACGGGATGTAGGAAGGAGCTTAAGAAGGAAATTAGGAGAGCGAGAAGGGGTCATGAGAAGGCCTTGGTGGGTAAGATTAAGGAGAATCCCAAGGCTTTCTACAAATATGTCAAGAGTAAAAGGATGAGATGTGAAGGCATAGGACCCTTAAAAGGTGAAGGGGGAAAAGTTTGTGCGGAACCGTTAGAATGGCGGAGCTGCTTAATGAATACTTTACCTCGGTATTCACGGTGGAAAGGGATCTGGGTGGTTGTACTGCTGGTTTGCGGTGGACAGAAAGGATCGAGCATGTGGACATAAAGAAGGAGGATATGTTGGAACTATTGAATGGCATCAAGGTTGGTAAGTCGCCGGGACCGGATGGGATGTACCCCAGGTTACTGTGGGAGGCGAGGGAGGAGATTGCGGAGGCTTTGGCGATGATCTTTGCATCGTCGATGGAGACGGGAGAGGTTCCGGAGGATTGGAGGATTGCAGATGTGGTCCCTATATTCAAGAAAGGGAACAGGGACAGCCCGGGAAATTACCGACCGGTGAGTCTAACCTCAGTGGTTGGTACGTTGATGGAGAGGATCCTGAGAGACAGGATTTATGATCATCTAGAGGAGTTTAGTATGATCAAAAGTAGTCAGCACGGCTTTGTCAAGGGCAGGTCGTGCCTTACGAGCCTGGTTGAGTTCTTTGAAAATGTGACCAAACACATTGACGAAGGAAGAGCGGTGGATGTGGTCTATATGGACTTCAGCAAGGCGTTCGATAAGGTCCCCCATGCAAGACTTCTTGAGAAAGTGAGAGGGCATGGGATCCAAGGGGCTGTTGCCTTGTGGATCCAGAACTGGCTTGCCTGCAGAAGGCAGAGAGTGGCTGTGGAGGGGTCTTTCTCTGCATGGAGGTCAGTGACCAGTGGAGTGCCCCAGGGATCTGTTCTGGGACCCTTGCTGTTTGTCATTTTCATAAATGACCTGGATGAGGAAGTGGAGGGATGGGTTGGTAAGTTTGCTGACGACACCAAGGTAGGTGGTGTTGTGGATAGTTTGGAGGGATGTCAGAAGTTGCAGCGAGACATAGATAGAATGCAAGACTGGGCGGATAAGTGGCAGATGGACTTCAACCCGGATAAGTGTGTGGTGATCCATTTTGGCAGATCCAATGGGATGAAGCAGCAGTATAATATGAAGGGTACCATTCTTAGCAGTGTAGAGGATCAGAAGGACCTTGGGGTCCGGGTCCATAGGACTCTTAAATCGGCCTCGCAGGTGGAGGATGCGGTCAAGAAGGCATACGGCGTACTGGCCTTCATTAATCGAGGGATTGAGTTTAGGAGTCAGGAGATAATGCTGCAGCTTTATAGGACCCTGGTTAGACCCCACTTGGAGTACTGCGCGCAGTTCTGGTCACCTCATTACAGGAAAGATGTTGAAGCCATTGAAAGGTTGCAGAGGAGATTTACAAGGATGTTGCCTGGATTGGGGGGGGCATGCCTTATGAGGATAGGTTGCGGGAGCTTGGTCTCTTCTCCCTGGAGAGACGAAGGATGAGAGGTGACCTGATAGAGGTTTACAAGATGTTGAGAGCTCTGGATAGGGTAGACTCTCAGAGGCTATTTCCAAGGGCTGAAATGGTTGCTACGAGAGGACACAGGTTTAAGGTGCTGGGGGGTAGGTACAGAGGAGATGTCAGGGGTACGTTTTTCACTCAGAGGGTGGTGGGTGAGTGGAATCGGCTGACGTCGGTGGTGGTGGAGGCAAACTCGTTGGGGTCTTTTAAGAGACTTCTGGATGAGTACATGGGATTTAATGGGATAGAACATAGAACATAGAACAGTACAGCACAGAACAGGCCCTTCGGCCCACGATGTTGTGCCGAGCTTTATCTGAAACCAAGATCAAGCTATCCCACTCCCTATCATCCTGGTGTGCTCCATGTGCCTATCCAATAACCGCTTAAATGTTTCTCAAGTGTCTGACTCCACTATCACTGCAGGCAGTCCATTCCACACCCCAACCACTCCCTGCGTAAAGAACCTACCTCTGATATCCGTCCTGTATCTCCCACCACGAACCCTATAGTTATGCCCCCTTGTAATAGCTCCATCCACCCGAGGAAATAGTCTTTGAACGTTCACTCTATCTATCCCCTTCATCATTTTATACACCTCTATTAAGTCTCCCCTCAGCCTCCTCCGCTCCAGAGAGAACAGCCCGAGCTCCCTCAAACTTTCCTCATATGACCTACCCTCCAAACCAGGCAGCATCCTGGTAAATCTCCTCTGCACTCTTTCTAGCGCTTCCACATCCTTCTTATAGTGAGGTGACCAGAACTACACACAATATTCCAAATGTGGTCTCACCAAGGTCCTGTACAGTTGCAGCATAACCCCACGGCTCTTAAACTCCAACCCCCTGTTAATAAAAGCTAACACACTATAGGCCTTCTTCACAGCTCTATCCACTTGACTGGCAACCTTTAGAGATCTGTGGATATGGACCCCAAGATCTCTCTGTTCCTCCACAGTCTTCAGAACCCTACCTTTGACCCTGTAATCCACATTTAAATTTGTCCTACCAAAATGAATCACCTCACATTTATCAGGGTTAAACTCCATTTGCCATTTTTCAGCCCAGCTTTGCATCCTATCTATGTCTCTTTGCAGCCTACAACAGCCCTCCACCTCATCCACTACTCCACCAATCTTGGTGTCATCAGCAAATATACTGATCCACCCTTCAGCCCCCTCCTCTAAGTCATTAATAAAAATCACAAAGAGCAGAGGACCAAGCACTGATCCCTGCGGCACACCGCTCGCAACCTGCCTCCAATCCGAAAATTTTCCATCCACCACCACCCTCTGTCTTCGGTCAGACAGCCAGTTACCTATCCAATCGGCCAACTTTCCCTCTATCCCACACCTCCTCACTTTCATCATAAGCCGACCATGGGGGACCTTATCAAACGCCTTACTAAAATCCATGTACATGACATCAGCTGCCCTACCTTCATCAACACACTTAGTTACCTCCTCAAAAAATTCTATCAAATTTGTGAGGCACGACTTGCCCTTCACGAATCCGTGCTGACTATCTCGGATTAATCCGCATCTTTCTAAATGGTCGTAAATCCCATCCCTAAGGACCCTTTCCATCAATTTACCAACCACCGAAGTAAGACTAACCGGTCTATAATTACCAGGGTCATTTCTATTCCCTTTCTTAAACAGAGGAACAACATTCGCCATTCTCCAGTCCTCTGGCACCATCCCCGTGGACAGCGAGGACCCAAAGATCAACGCCAAATGCTCTGCAATCTCATCCCTTGCCTTCCACAGAATCCTAGGATACATTTCATCAGGCCCAGGGGACTTATCGACCTTCAGTTTATTCAAAACTGCCAAGACATCCTCCCTCCGAACATCTATTTCCCCCAGCCTATTAGCCTGTAACACCTTCTCTTCCTCAAAAACATGGCCCCTCTCCTTGGTGAACACTGAAGAAAAGTATTCATTCATCACCTCGCCTATCTCTACTGACTCCATACACAAGTTCCCACTACTGTCCTTGACCGGCCCTAACCTCACCCTGGTCACTATTTTATTCCTCACATAAGAGTAAAAAGCCTTGGGGTTTTCCTTGATCCGACCCGCCAAGGACTTCTCATGTCCCCTCCTAGCTCTCCTCAGCCCCTTTTTCAGCTCATTCCTTGCTAACTTGTAACCCTCAATCGAGCCATCTGAACCTTGTTTCCTCATCCCTACATAAGCTTCCCTCTTCCTTTTCACAAGACATTCCACCTCTTTTGTGAACCATGGTTCCCTCACTCGGCCATTTCCTCCCTGCCTGACAGGAACATACCTATCAAGGGCATCCAGTATTTGTTCCTTGAAAAAGTTCCACTTTTCATTAGTTCCTTTCTCTGACAGTTTCTGTTCCCAACTTATGCCCCCTAATTCTTGCCTAATCGCATCATAATTACCTCTCCCCCAATTGTAAACCTTGCCCTGCCGTACGGCCCTATCCCTCTCCATTGCAATAACAAAAGACACCGAATTGTGGTCACTATCTCCAAATTGCTCTCCCACAACCAAATCTAACACTTGGCCCGGTTCATTTCCCAGTACCAAATCCAATGTGGCCTCACCTCTAGTCGGCCCATCCACATATTGTGTCAGGAAACCCTCCCGCACACACTGCACAAAAACTGCCCCATCCAAAGTATTTGACCTACAAAGGTTCCAATCAATATTTGGAAAGTTAAAGTCCCCCATGACAACTACCCTGTGACCCCCACACATATCCATAATCTGCTTAGCAATTTCTTCCTCCACATCTCTATTACTATTTGGGGGCCTATAGTAAACTCCTAGCAACGTGACCGCTCCTTTCCTATTTCTAACTTCAGCCCATATTACCTCAGTGTGCAGATCCCCCACGATTGGGGGCTATAGATAGGCCTCGAGGTGGGGATGTGATCGATTGAGGGCTATAGATAGGCCTAGAGGTGGGGATGTGATCGGCGCAACTTGTGGGCCGAAGGGCCTGTTTGTGCTGTGGCTTTCTATGTTCTATGTTCTATGTTTGTTTTTATAGCCTTCCCAATCTTCTGACATCCCACTACTCTTTGCCACATTATAGGCTCTCTCTTTTGCCTTGATGCATTCCTTGACTTCCTTTGTCAGCCATGGCTGCCTAATCCCCCCTCTGATAACCTTTCTTTTGTTTCGGATGAACCTCTGCACTGTGTCCTCAATTACTCCCAGAAACTCCTGCCATTGCTGTTCTACTGTTTTTCCAATAATGAATCACAATCTCAGATCAATAGACGGCAATGTTTCAAAACTTGATCAAAATCTGAGAACAAGAGACTGCAATGTTTCAATACTGGATCAGAATCTGGGAACGATAGACATGGATTTAATAATACTGGACCAGAATCTGAGAACAATAGACTGAAATGTTCCAAGACTGGATCATAATCTGAGAACAATGCACTGCAATGTTCCAATACCGGATCAGAATATGCGAACAATAGATTGTAATGTCCCAATACTGGATCAGAATCTGAGAACAATGGACTGCAATGTTCCAATAAAGGATCCTAATCTGAGAACAAAGGACGGTAATGTTTCAATAATAGATCAGAATCTGAGAACAATGGACTGTAACGTTTCAATAAAGGATCATAATTTGAGAACAGTACTCGAAAGTTCAAATACGGGATAAGAATCTGACATCAAAAGATGGTAATGTTTCAATAATTGATCAGAATCTGAGAACAATGGACTGTAATGTTCCAATAAAGGATCATAATCCGAGAACAATGGACATTAATGTTCCAATATTGGATCAGAATCTGAGATCAATAGACTGTCATGTTGCACTAAAAGATCATAATTTGAGAACAATAGACTGCAATGTTCCCATAATGTATCAGAATCTGAGAACGATAGACTGTAATGTTCCAATACCGCATCAGGATCTGGGAATAATAGAACGGGATGTTACAATACTGGATCAGAATCTGACAACAATAGACTGTAATGTTCGAACATAAGAACATAAGAAATAAGAGCAGGAGAAGGCCATCGAGCCCCTCAAGCCTGCTCCGCCATTCAATAAGATCATGGCTGATCTGATAGTGGGTTCAGTTCCACTTACCCGCCCGCTCCCCATAACCCTTAATTCCCATAATGGTTAAAAATCTATCTATCTGTGACTTAAACACATTTAACGAGGTAGCCACGACTGCTTCATTGGGCAGAGAATTCCAAAGATTCACTCCGCTCTGGGAGAAGAAGTTCCTCCTCAACTCTGTTCTAAATTGACTCCCCCATATTTTGAGCCTGTGCCCCCTAGTTCTTGTTTACATTGGAAGTGGAAATAACCTCGCTTCCTCTACCCTGTCTAGCCCCTTCATTGTCATATATGTATCTAAAAGATCTTCCTTCAAGCTTCTAAACTCCAATGAGTACAGGCCCAGTCTACTCAATCTCTCCTCATAAGCTGACCCCCTCATCTCCGGAATCGACCTGGTGAACCTTCTCTGTCCCCCCTCCAAAGCTAATATATCCTTTCTTAAATAAGGGGACCAAAACTGGACACAGTACTCTAGGTGCGGCCTCTCCAGTACCCTGTACAGTTGCAGCATGACCTCCCTGCATTTATACTCCATCCCTCTCGCGATAAAGGCCAACATTCCATTTGCTTTCTTGATCACCTGCTGCACCTGCAAACTGAGTTTTTGTGATTCATGCACAAGGACCCCCAGGTCCCTCTGCACAGTAGCATGTTGTAATTCTTCACCGTTTAAATAAGCGTCCATTTTACTATTATTCCTTCCAAAGTGGATAGCCTCACACTTACCAACGTTATCCTCCATCTGCCAGATCCTTCCCCACTGACTTAGCTGATCCAAATCTCTCTGCAGACTCTTTCTGTCCTCCACGCGATTTGCTTTCCCACTCATCTTTGTGTCATCCGCAAACTTTGTTACCCTACACTCGCTCCCCTCCTCCAGATCGTCGATGTATATGGTAAATAGTTGAGGCCCCAGCACCAATCCCTGCGGCATGCCACTACTCATTGATTGCCAACCGGAAAAGCACCCATTTATTCCGACTCTCTGCTTTCTGTTAGATAGCCAATCCTCAATCCACGCTAACACTTTATCCCCAACTCCGTGTACCTTTATCTTATGCAGCAACCTTTTGTGAGGCACCTGATCGAATGCCTTCTGGAAATCTCTTTACACAACATCCACCGGTTCCCCTCTGTCAACTGCACTCGTCGCATCCTCAAAAAATTCCAGTAAATTAGTCAAACATGGCTTTCCCTTCAAGAATCCATGCTGCGTCTGCTTGATTGAACCATTCTTTTCCAGGTGTCCTGTTATTTCTTCCTTAATGATAGATTCCAGCATTTTCCCAACTACGGATGTTAGGCTAACCGGCCTGTAGTTACCTGCCTTTTGTCTACCTCCTTTTTTAAACAGTGGCGTTACATTAGCTGTTTTCCAATCAGCTGGCACCTCCCCAGAGTCCAGTGAATTTTGAAAAATTACAACTAATGAATTTGCTATTACTTCTGTTGTTTCTTTTTGTACGCTGGGATGCATTCCATCCGGACCAGGAGACTTGCCTACCTTTAGTTCCATTAGCCTACCTCTTTAGTAATAGTGATCGTTTTAAGGTCCTCATCCCCGACAGTCCCGGGTAAGGGCAGAAGTTGTTTTTTGTAGATTAGTTAGGGCATCATGATTGGCATAGGTTTGGAGGGCCGAAGGGCCTGTTCCTGTGCTGTACTTTCCCTTGTTCTTTGTTGATTATTGACTACCTTGGATGACACCCTCAGGATGTAGTCTCCTTTACTGACAACTTTGCTTACATTATCATCAAAATGGTCTCACGAATGGACCCTGAGGAAGGGTCACACAGACGTGAAACATTGGCTCTATTCTCTCTCCACAGATACTGTCAGACCTGCTGAGATCTCCCAGCATTTTCTGTTTTTGTATTCATTTACTGACTCCATTTGCTTTCATTCCCACGCAGCGTTCTCCTGTTCAGTTGACATGTAAATGTTGAAATGTTCAGCAAACTGCTGGTTAATTCCTTGAATATTAAGGCAAGTCCCCGAAAAATACATCATTCCTCAATCCATCTCGCGCCAGCTCCCCCATCCTTTACGTCTCTCCTATACATTGCAACAACCCTTTCTTCATCCTCGCCAAGAGTATCGTAACCTTGGCTCATTCCTCTGCCAGGTCACAAGCTCCGCATGAAGCCAAGAGCCAGAGAACCAGTTGGGAGCAGCACACTTGTTTATAAAGCGAGAATTCACAATACAGGAGACGCTGAGGTTGAGAATTTACCATAATGTGGACGTTCCAGAACATCATCCTTCTGTTTGGATTGCTGGATACAGTCATGGGGGAGTAGGGACTTCGAGGGCCGAAGGGCCTGTTCCGGTGCTGTACTTTCCTTTGTTCTTTGTATGTATGGGTAGCATGGTGGCACAATCGTTAGCACTGCTGCCTCACAGCGCCAGAGACCCGGGTTTGATCCCCGGTTTGGGTCACTGCCTGTGTGGAGTCTGCACGTTCTCCCCGTGTCTGCATGGGTTTCCTCCGGGTGCTCCGGTTTCCTCCCACAGATCAGAAGACGTGCTCTTTAGTTGCATTGATTATGCTAAATCCTCCCTCAGTGTACCCGAACAGGCGCCGGAGTGTGGCAACTAGGGGATTTTCACAGTAACTTCATTGCACTGTTAATGTGAGCCTACTTGTAACATGAATAAATAAGCTTTAGAAACTTGATCAGCGCTGTGTGAAAAGCAGAGAATGCCTGTCGTACACCATTGTATCAGTCACATTCTCAAAGGGGCCACACATTCAAAAGGAAATCCAAGCACCTCATGCTAAACAGTAACTTGTGGGCAGGAAATGCAGCCTTGGCACAGTCACCATCTCGTACCAGGACTACATTTATAATGAAATGAAATATGAGCTTTACTAAAAATTGTACATCTTTTACTGAAAACGAAACAGTCCAGTGACTAAGCTGGGGCATCATACTCTGCTGCACAGATTGGCAACAGGGCTTCCCTCAGCACCCCTCGTGCTGATGTTGCTGTTATTGCTTTCATCAGAGGGCATGGAACAAGTAACATCTGACTCGATAATTCATGGAAGCCGAAAGGACAGAACACAACTGCATTCTTTGTCAGAAAGGCACCTGGATTGAGCTTTGCACCATGGGGTTAGTGCTCCCTCACAGCGCCAGGGATCCTGGTTCGAATCCGACCTTGGGTCACTCCAAGTGTGGAGTTGGCACATTCTCTCCGTGTCTTCATGGGTTTCCTCCAGGTGCTCCACTTTCCTCCCACAGTCCAAAGATGTGCAGGTTGGGTGCATTGGCCGTGCTAAAAATTGCCCGTTATTGTCAGGGAGACTATCAGCGTGGATGCGTGGGGTTACGGAAATAGGGCCTGGGTGGGATTGTGGTCAGTACAGACTCATCATAAATTGTATCATAGAAACCCAACAGTGGGAAAGAGGCCATTCGGCCCATCGAGTCTGCACCAACAACAATCCCACCCAGGCCCTATCCCCATAACCCCACATATTTACCCCACGAACACCTCTAATGTACACATTCTGGACACGAAGGGAAAATTTAGCCTATAATTCACCCCACTGATAGTCTCAATAGATTACAATTATATCGTCTCTTTAATGTAATTAAACAGAACGTAATGAAAAACATGAAACATATTTCTAATCTGAATTTCTCATCACAATGAAACACAATTTTCATTGAAAATTGGGGATGAAGTGGAAATGATCGAGAGCTTCAGGTTTCTAGGTGTCCAGATCACCAACAACCTGTCCCGATCCCTCCACACATTTGCTACAGTTAAGAAAACCCACCAACGCTTGTACTTCCTCAGGAGGCTAAGGAAATTTGGCATGTCCCCTACGACCCCCAACAACTTTTACAGATGCATCATAGAAAGCATTCTTTCTGGTTGTATCACAGTTCCTGCTCTGCCCAAGGCTGCAGGAAACTATAAAGGGTCATGAACAATGCCGAATCCATCACTCAAACCAGCCTCCCACCCATTGACTCTGTCTACACTTACTGCTGCGTCGGGAAAAGCAGCCGGTATAATCAAGGACCCCACGCACCCCGGTTATTCTCTCTTCCACCTACTTCCATCGGGGAAAAGATACAAAAGTCTAAGGCCATGGACCGACGGACGCGACTGCAGCTTCTTCCCTGCTGCCATCAGACTTTTGACTGGACCCATCTTATATTAATTAGGTTACCATATATAATATATATCTATATATTGATACTATATATATGTATATATATATATATATATATATATATATATATATATATATATATAATGTAATACCTTATTATTATATTAAGTTGATATTTCTCTAGCTATGATGGTAACACGACATTCTGCATCCTCTCCTTTTTGAAGGGTATGCTTTGTCAGTATAGCTTGCAAGAAACAATGTTTTTCACTGTATACTGGTACATGTGACAATAATAAAACAAATCAAATCCAATCACTGCTCCTTCACAGCGCCAGCATTGCAGTGTGTTGTTTGTTTTCTCACCTGTAATTGATTACTCTAATAGGTTGTTCTGCCGAGTCTCAGGAGTGTTTCTGCTGTGTATTAAAGAGAAGACCTTCAGTGTGAGACCTCAGTAAATGGCCATGGTTTATGCCACGGGCAGACAGAAGCCAGAGGGTGGTTGTAGAGAGCTGTTTTTCAAACTGGAGGCCTGTGACCAGTGGTGTGCCTCAGGGATCAGTGCTGGGCCCACTGTTATTGTCATTTACATAAACGATTTGGAAGAGAATATAGGGGGCACGGCTAGTAAGTTTGCAGATGACACCAAGATTGGTGGCATAGTGGACAGTGAAGAACGATATCTCCAATTGCAACGGGATCTTGATCAACTGGCCAGTGGGCGGACGAATGGCAGATGGAGTTTAATTTAGACAAATGCGATGACATGCATTTTGGTAGATTGAACCAGGGCACGACTTACTCAGTTAATGGTAGGGCGTTGGGGAGAGTTACAGAACAAAGAGATCTAGGGGTAAATGTACATAGCTGCTTGAAAGTGGAGTCATAGGTGGACACAGTGGTGAAGAAGGCATTCAACATGCTTGGCTTTATCGGTCAGAACATTGAATATAGTAGTTGGGACGTCTTGTTGAAGTTGTATGAGACATTGGTAAGGCCACACGTGGAATACTGTATGCAATTCTGGTCATCTTATTACAGAAAGGATATTATTAAACTAGAAAGAGTGCAGAAAAGATTTACTAGGATGCTGCAGGGACTTGATGGATTGAGTTACAAGGAGAGGCTGGATAGACTGGGACTTTTTTCTCTGGAGCGGAGGAGGCTGAGGGGTGATCTTGTAGAGGTCTATGAAATAATGAGGGGCACAGATCAGCGAGATAGTCAATATCATTTCCCAAAGGTAGGGGAGTCTAAAACTAGACGGCATAGTTTTAAGGTGAGAGGGGAGAGATACAAAAGTGTCCAGAGGGGCAATTGTTTCTCACAGAGGGTGGTGAGTGTTTGGAACAAGGTGCAAGAGGTAGTAATAGAGGCGGGTACAATTTTATCTTTTGAAAAGCATTTAGATAGTTACATCTTCATAATGGGTATAGAGGGATACAGGGCAAATCCGGGCAATTGGGATTGGCTTAGGGGTTTTTTAAAAAAGAGCGGCAAGGACAAGTTGGGCCGAAGGGCCTGTTTCCATGCTGTAAACCTCTATGACTCTATGACACCATCGCTTCTCTCAGAAAACACACCGATCCACTATCGGTCAAGCTGGAGCCATTTACTATCCTATTCTCGCTGCCATTGGAGTTCCTGGTAGGTGATTGCAACAGATTAAAGTGGATTTATTCATGACACAAGTGGGCTTACATTAACACTACAATGAAGTTACTGTGAAAATCCCCTAGTCGCCACACTCTGGCTCCTGTTCGGGTACACTGAGGGAGAATTTCGCATGGCCAATGCAACTAACCAGCACGTCTTTCAGACTGTGGAAGGAAACCGGAGGAAACCCACGCAGACATGGGGAGAACCTGCAGACTCTGCACAGGCAGTGGCCCAAGCCGGGAAGTGAACCCGGGTCCCTTGTTGTTGAGGCAGCAGCGCTGTCCACTGTGACACCGCTCCACCCAAAAAAGAGGATACATGACGTCTGCTATGAGGAGGCTCCCTCCCATCACCTCCTAACTTTGGAGAGAGTGAAGTCGCTCCCCGGAGCAGAACACCTGGGCTGATGGAACGGCAGTGGTTCCCTCCTGACCAGAGGGACAGCTCATGGGACCACAGACCCGACCAGCTTCTATAGCTACTGAGGTGTGATGAGGGGCTGCCAGTGATTAGTCTTTGCTGGAATATTACTGTTCAACATTGTCAGTCGGGGTATAGATTACAAAAGCAGAGAGGTCATGCTGGAGTTGTATTAGAGGTATGAGCGTTGGTGAGGCCACGGCTGGAGTACTGTGTACACATTTGGTTGAATCTTTTGAAGGGGTAACCAGGAAGGTAGATGAGGGCAGTGCAGTTGATGTTGTCTATAGACTTTAGCAAAGGCCGTTGACAATGTACCACATGGTAGGTTGTTGCATAAGGTTAAAACTCACGGGATCCAGGGTGAGGTAACTAAATGGATAGAAAATTGGCTTCATGACAGAAGCCAGAGGGCTGTAGAGGGTTGTTTTTCAAACTGGAGGCCTGATACCAGCGGAATGCCTCAGGGATCAGTGCTGGGTCCACTGTTATTTGTCATTTGTATTAATGAGTTGGATGAGAATTTAGGAGGGATGGTTAGCAACTTTGCAGATGATACCAAGATTGGTGGACAGTGAAGAAGGTTATCTCAGATTGCAACGGGATCTTGATCAATTGGGCCAGTGGGCTGACGAATGGCAGATGGAGATTAATTTAGATAAATGCGAGGTGATTCATTTTGGTAGATTGAACCACGGTAGGACTTACTCAGTTAATAGTAGGGCGTTTGGGAAAGTGAAAGAACAAAGACATCTAGGGGTACACGTTCATAGCTCCTTGAAATTGGAGTCACAGATGGATAAGGTAGTGAAGAAGGTTTTTCCCAGATCAGAAGTGACGATCACGAGGGGTCACGGGCTCAAGGTGAGAGGGGCGAAGTATAACTCAGGTATTAGAGGGATGTTTTTTACACAGAGGGTGGTGGGGGCCTGGAATGCGTTGCCAAGTAGGGTGGTGGATGCAGACACGCTGACATCGTTTAAGACTTACCTGGATAGTCACATGCGCAGCCTGGGAATGGAGGGATAAAAACGATTGATCTAGTTGGACCAAGGAGCGGCATAGGCTTGGAGGGCCGAAGGGCCTGTTTCCTGTGCTGTACTGTTCTTTGAAGGCATTCCGCATGCTTGGTTTCATTGGCCACAACGTTGAATACTGTATTTGGGACGTATTGTTGAAGTTGTACAAGACATTAAACATAGAAAAATAGAAACCCTACAGTACAGAAAGTGGCCATTCGGCCCATCGAGTCTGCACCGACCACAATCCCACTCAGGCCCTACCCCCATATTGCTCCATATTTACCCACTAATCCCTCTAATCTACGCATCCCAGGACACTATGGGGCAATTTTAGCATGATCAATCCACCTAACCCGCACATCTTTGGACTGTGGGAGGAAACCGGGGTACCCGGAGGAAACCCATGCAGACACAAGGAGAATGTGCAAACTCCACACAGACAGTGACCCAAGCCGGGAATCGAACCCAGGTCCCTGGAGCTGTGAAGCAGCAGTGCTAACCATTGTGCTACCGTGCCACACTTGGAATACCGTGTGCAGTTCAGGTCACCCTATTAGAGAAAGGATATTATTAAACTAGAAAGAGTGCAGAAAATATTTATTAGAATGCTACCGAGCCTTGATGGTTTGAGTTAGAAGGAGAGTCTGGATAGACTGGGACCTTTTTCGCTGGAACGCAGTAGGTTCAGGGGTGATCTTACAGATTTTTATAAAATAATGAGAGGCACAGATGAGCTAGAGAGTCAACATCATTTCCCAAAGGTGAGAGAGTCTAAAACTAGAGGGCATAGGTTTAAGGTGAGACAGGAGAGATACAAAAGTTTCCAGAGGGGCAACCTTTTCACTCAGAGGTTGGTGAGAGTCAGGAGCAAGGTGCCAGTGGCCGTAGTAGAGGCGGGTGCAATTTTGTATTAAAAAAAAACATTTAGAAAGTTGCATGGGTAAGATGGGTATAGAGGGATATGGGCTAAATGCGGGCAATTGGGGCTAGTTTAGTGGTACAAATTGGGCGGCATGGACAAGTTGGGCCGAAGGGCCTATTTCTATGATGTAAACCTCGATGACTCATCCACCCTTTATTCTCCATTCTCATCCAAATCAGCTGAAAGAACCTCAAAGCTGAGTGAGATTGTGGTCGGTGCAGACTAGATGGGCCGAACGGCCTCTTTCTGTACTATAGGGTTTCTATGTTTCTATGTTTAATGTCTTGTACAACTTCAACAAGACGTCCCAAATCCAGTATTCATTGTTCTGGCCAATGAAACCAATCATGCGGAATGCCTTCAAAGAACGAAAATCACAGAACAGTGCAGCACAGGAAACACGAGGTTAAAGTCCCACAGGTTTATTTGCTAGCACTGTTGTACATTTGCAGTCGCTGACACTTCTGCACTCCTGTCCTCTGGGTTCCCTTACCTACCTCAGCAGCCGTCACATCCTCCTGTCCCTGACCACTTTCCAAACTGGAAAAATTTTTCAGAAGCCGTGTGACCGCCTCCTGAAACAAAGCTTCCAGGTAAAACTCTCCCTCCCTGATATGTTGCAGTGTCAAACTCCAGCTGAATGTCTCTGAGCCGAAGCTCCTCAAGCCGCAGATACTTACTGCAGACATACTTGCTCTGAATAACACCAGTATCCATGAGCACCCACATACTGCAGTCATCACACATCAACTGTCCTGATATACTTCTGATCTTAAACTAATGACTTAATTATTTCATTCAGTTATTTATTTTAGATATTAATAAATCTTATTGCAAAGTGCAGGACAAGTTTCAACCTTGGGAAAATTGACTTTGACCACTTACTAGATATTCACCAACAGCTCGCCACCTCCCCTGTTGAAAAGCAGAAACCAATTCCCACTGGAAAAACGTTAGAACATACTCCCCACAAGGACCGACAAACAGACAACAGGAAACTGCTGGATGCTGAATGAATAGTGTTTTACAGCGTATCAGTTTATCAGCACTACCTTACATCCTCATCTCGAAACTAAATGCTCAGTCAGTCTCACTGTTGTCCCTTCAAATCCATGTCTCACTCTCACCCTGCGCAAACACTGTCTTTGTTTTCACTTCACTCAATGCATTTCCCACTCTCATAATTCACTATTTTCAACCCTTTCAATAAAGAGTGAGCAGAACTGCAGGGAAGGAAGAGGACAGGATGTGATCCTCCAGTGACAGGCACCTTAACAAGCATTGGCAATGCATGTCCTCCTGCTCCACTGTGGGGGAGGCCTTGTTACCAGGGGCTGCAGACATCAGCAAGACCTGCCATGAAAGTCTGAGCCTCCTGATTCAGCTTGATTGTGTCGACCTGGTGCTCACACATGTCATCATCAGAGGTTCAAGGTGCTTCCGTGGTGTGGTGAGACAGTCGGGAAGTGCATATCAAGGTGAGTGATGCCCTGGACATCTGTCTCAGTAAAATATCTTCAGGCCTGATACACTTGTCAGACAATTATTTTGATACTAAAACTCTGTAGATCACATCGATTTGGTTTCCACAACCCGTGTGCCTCTATTGATCGGTCATTTTTAGCAGCCGAGCATTCAGCTTGTTGACACCGAAATATAACTCAGGATGAAGTACAGAAATCAAGCAAATAATCCCCCAATCACCGGGGCTGAGGCAGGTAAGAGGAAAATGCTGCATTAGCAGCAGGATGAACCGGGTTTTACAATGTACAGGTACTGGATCCCGTATCGGAGGCGTTGGGCACTGGACCTGTTCCAGAATTGTGGATTTGGAGTTCTGGATCGCGTGCTTGTAAAACATGGAGAATCAGTGAGAAATAAAGACCCTGAGGCTTTTCTAATTTAATTATTATACTTTTATTATTTCATAATTTTACATATTGCATTGCAACCGAGGGAGAGGCAGCTGTCACACTGACAGATGCTGTGAAAATTGAAGGTTCGGGCTGATTTGGCAGATTTTGTGCCCTATCTGCTGGGTTGATAAAACATGGAGAAGGAATGAGAAATAAAGACGACAAGGCTTTTAGCTCATTATTGTACATTTATTATCTCATCATTTTACAACTCAAATTACAGATCCACTGAGGAAGAGACAGCTGCCATTCAGACACAGGCTGTGAATATTCACAGTTCAGGGTTTAATGTGTGTCTTTTAAACATGTCCTGCAGCTTAAATTGTTTCAAGGACATGGGGTTTTCTTACCGAAACACCTCTTGTACCTTTTAGACCCACATAATATGCTGCTCTGTAATGAAGCTCTTCTGATCGATGCCATGAATCAATTCCTCCGTGATCCTTATTCACCTGTCAATGGACAGATTCATCTTCATCATCACCGCTCTCATTCTCTTTATTCTTGGTCAAGACCATGGTGTCTATTCCATTGTGTGGAACTTGGCAGTGAATTTCAGCATTGTTGCCGATATTACAGAATCCTCAACATCTTCTTCATCCAACAGCTGGGCTTCAGCACAGGAAAGTCTTTCAAAAATACCAGCAATATTTACAAAATATCTTTCTTCTCGGACACACGGACACCGTTAAATTCAGGTTTAATTTCATCATCACCAATCAAGGAAATTTCTCGAAGATGGCAGGAAAATGCTGCATTTCTCACAGATGGGAGAGGATTTTACAATGTACAGGTACCAGACCCATACCTGGGATGTCTTGGATCCAACATGTTCTGATCTTGTGGATTTGGCAGATTTTGGGCTCTTTATGGCGTACTTATAAAACACGGAGAAGGAATGAGAAATAGAGACGACAAGGCGTTTAGTTCATTATTTTACATTTATTGTTTCATAATTTTACAACTCAAATTACACAACCACCGAGGATGAGATATCGACCGGACTGAGACAGGCTGTGAATATTGAAGGTTCAGGCACTGACTACACCGTTTAAACATGTCCTGTAGTTTATGGATTCTGGTTTCTGGATGGCATGCTGATAAAACACGGAGAAGGAATGAGAAATAAATACTTTTATTTCATTATTGTACTTTTATTATTTCATAATTTTACAACTCAAATTGCATATCATCTGAGGAAGAGAAAGCAGGTCTTTCACATCTGCGAATAGATCTTTAGCAACGTTTTTTCCTCAGAGAGATGAAAAACTCTAAATTCAGGTTTAATTTCACCATCACCATTTAGGAACATGGGAAATGGCTTGAGGTTGTGCCTTCCATTTATCAAACTACCTTGGGGTACCATTGGCCCAGCCTTGGCAGCACTGCAGAGTGCATGGTTAACATTGAATACTACTTGGAATTCCCTCCCACACAAGCCTCTGTTCAATGCAATGAGCATTTTGTGCATTTTGTGCATTTGTGCATTTTGTGCATTTTGTGCCTTGTATCTGGTCGCGATTGCCCGCAAAATGCATTGATCCTTGGGCTGAATGGAGGACACACATTTGGCAGAAAATAAGTTCTGAAAACAATGTTCCTGATGAGGACAAAATAACCATGCAGCTCTCAGGAACCCCCAGAGACCGACACTGAGCCCTGGCTTCAGGGACAAAATGGCTCTCGGACCAATCAAGGGAAATTGGTTGAGGCATCCATGTGCACTGATTGATTGGCCTTGTAAACAACAGGGAAGACTCTGATCCCTTTGAACAATGTAATCTTCTGACTGTCACCAATAACACATGTTCACATGCCCTGCTCTTTGACCTTCTTCCAATATTATCATGGAAAATTCATCCAAGTATGTCTCTGCAGCTTCATGGCCAGCGAAGGTTTCTTCACCATATACTTTCAGCACACACACACCATGGCAGTTTGTAAACTTGTTCTGCCACCCTGACGCTCAATAACATGGTGTTGTTAGGCCTAGCTCTTTATGGAACACTTTCGCTTTGGCCATGGTAATGGATATGTTGCACTCTGACTGTGTATGATTCACTCTAATAACACTTTGTCTACATGGACAGTCTTTAACTGATGGAGGGTTTTCCTATTATCCATTAATTTGGGCACATCACTGTCAGAATAACATTTAATTTCTCCATTTGCTTCTTCACATCATAAATGGGTGATGTCCCAACACCATTCTATTTGCTTAACCTTTTCCCTGAGGTGCCTTTCTCCAGACGCATCAGTAACTCTACTTTCTGCTTAATAGTCAGTGACCTTTTGTCTTGGTGCTCCTGCCAGCCACGGGACTTTTGACATGAAAACACTCGTAATAAAGTCTGGAATTATACAGAGAGATACATGTTCGAGCAATGGTTAAACTGCGTGTGCTGGTTATGGATATGGGAATCTGGGACTTGACAAAATACTCTGTGCGTCAATTCCAAATTGTATCATGTGGCGTCAGCGTCAAGTGTAATAGGTTTTTGAGACCCTCCTGTTTCTGGGACGCTGGATAAGTGGTCCAGTACCTTTACCAGTTTACAAGGGGGATGATTCTCATTCAAATATACTGCACAGAATTCTAGGAAGTAGCCAAGTAGTGCTGAGGTCAACGATGGTGGAGACACTTGTGTGGGAATGGTGACTTAAATCAGCTGATGAAATATTAGCCAATGGTTCCAGCGTGAATAGTGAAATCAGCTTGAGCTATAAGTGTGACACATGCTGTCGGTGTATTTGCAGCAGATGGAGTGTCTGTAGTTTTCCTGTTCTTACACTGCTGGTGAACAATAAGCTGATGAGAATTCTACCTCAACATCCAGCCCAGTGTTTGGGAAAATTATGATTCACTAAATTAAAGTTGGGTTGTCCATCAACAACACTCCAGTGATATACTTGGCCTCGCAGTATCAAGCTTCATTACCCAGAGTAACAATTGGATCGTGTTTGGAAAAATTATGATTCCCTAAATTAAAGGAGGGTTGTCCTTATTCTTAAAATGAATTGGGATTCTCGATGATGTCTCTGAGGTCAGAATGGCAGCATTTAACACATTTAATTCAACCAAGGCATTAGCACCCTGATTCTGAGTCTGGCATTGATTCACTGAATCTTTGAAAGGAAACATTTCTCAAGAGGATTTGGATTTCATAGCAGGTCATTGCTGAGATCTGCATCAGCTGGATAACGTTTGACCAGCCAGAGGTTCTGATGGCTGAATTGTTCAATCCTCTCCTGAGGCTTCAGCAATCACAGGAATGGAGAGGAGAATTGGAAAAGCCGTGTCCACATTTCCCCTCACATCCCGCATGGCTCAGACACTCAGATGGAGCTCTTGCTGTGGGATCTGGTGATTGAAATGAGGTCACATTTGCCAAGGATGGAAGGAAACGGCCAGCCTCGTAAAACCAGCAGGCATGAATGGAAGTGGCTGAGAAAGTGAGCAGGAACATTGTGGGACATGGGAAAAGTGTTTCAAGAAGTTCATGGACATCAGGAGGTCAGGAAAGTGCGTGACGTAACTCGCTCAGGAGCCGAGACTCACACTCTTATTTTCCCAGCATTTCCCAGCACAACTGGATAGCAGGGCGGCACGGTAGCACAGTGGTTAGCACTGCTGCTTCACAGATCCAAGGACCTGGGTTCGATTCCCGGCTTGGGTCACTGTCTGTGTGTGAGTTTGCACATTCTCCTCGTGTCTGCATGGGTTTCCTCCGGGTGCTCCGGTTTCCTCCCACAGTCCAAAGATGTGTGGGTTAGTTTGATTGACCACGCTAAAATTGCCCTTAGTGTCCTGAGAAGCGTAGGTTAGAGGGATTAGTGGGTAAATATGTAGGGATATGGGGGTAGGGCCTGGGTGGGATTGTGGACGGTGCAGATTCGATGGGCCGAATGGCCTCTTTCTGTGCTGTAGGGTTTCTATGATTCTATGAACTCCACAAAACAACACCCCTTACACCTGCATTCATTCCTGTCTCTCCAGACACTTCCTCACATCCTAATCTGAAAAGCCAAGTGCTCACTCAGCCATATCATTGTGCCATCACAGCCATGTCTCACTCTCACCCTGCACTAACACTGACTTTGTTTTCACTCCACTCAATGCATTTCTCACTCTCACAATTCTCTATTCCCATCCCTTTCAGTTCGACGAACAAATTCTACTACTTCAGATATTTATCTAACTTTCCGGTAACAGTTGCAATGTTCTCATCCCTCAACCATTCCCAGTGACACAGCATTAAGATAGAGGTCGGTGGGAAGGTAGCTACAGACCGTCAATTATAAATAAATTAAAGGATGTAGAGCTGCACTGAGAAAAAGACTGGGACACAGAGGATGATGACGTGAGGTGCATTTCAATTGTCCTCCATTCCTCCTTAGCTTTCTACAGACAATGATTGGTCTTGGGTTGGGATTCGATCTCTCTTCTAATTAATCCACTTGCCTTTGATACTTCATTTCTCATGATTTCACTCTGTGGCAGTTTGGTCAAAACCCCATTTCTGCACATTCACCCTGACACGAACCATGTACCTGTAGCAGAAGAAGCAATTAGACACAGAAAATACTGGACAGTAACAAGTATAACAACAGGTATTTTATAGCTTCCCTCAAATAGTAAAACCATTCACCCCATAAATACTGAAGATTCTGAGTGTAAAACTGACTGGTTTGTTACATTTCTTGTAATTTTACTGGTGTCAGCTCAGCACGAAAAGCAGAAGATTCCATAAGTTCTGGAGTTGAACAACTTACAACTTCTTCAAACTATTTCCCAGTTTCTGCCTCCAAAACTTTTCGTGCTAAGTGTCTGAGTGAAGAATTTCTTCAACTCTCCACACTTCCTTTCTCACGTCTGAGTGCTCGGTGTTGGTGGAAAATCTGAGCAGCTGAATGTTGATGTGTTCACTCTGCCCTAATTTAATCATTCCTTCCATCCCGACACTGCACTCAATATCAATCAGTCGCCTCAAGAGGAAGGTTCTCAACTACCTGTAAAAATAAACATTTTACAGCACCAACCTTGTGAGTGCCAGCTGGCTACCAATGTTCCATTGTTCAAGCTCCCTTCGCAAAACAAAGATGTTCAGACCTTCTGCACATCCACTTTCACTCCTAAAGGGGACAACCAGAGAGTAAGGGTCGGTGCAGCTCCATTTCTGTCACTGGAACGGGGTGTGAAGCCTCCTGTCTCTACTTTATCCAGTTTACAAACCCAATGAAATGTGTGATCTCACTGTGATACCACAGTTTCCCTCATCCAGTTAAAGGGCCTCATCCTGATGCGGGTCTTGGGGAAACATCCCTGGGTTTCACTTTGGCCGTCATGATAGAAGGAGCTAGAATGTAAAAACAAATTCAGCGAATAAGAGGAGGGACTGGCCTTAATAAGAATATCAGCCTTCTCCCTGCCACATTCCCCGAGTGAAGGATGAACCCAATGTTCCAACATCCTGTTGAGTTTGTAGAGCTGAATGCTCCAGATCATCAATGATGCCGGAGACATTGATCAGGACCCACTGAGGCTGGGCTTTAATCATTGGCTGGGGAATTGATTGCTGCCAATGGGAAGGTTTACATGGAGCCGATTCCAATTCAGACTGCACTATACATGTTGTTTAGATCCAGACTTTTCAATAAGTCGCTGCCCAAGAGAAGGGCAATAGTTGATGAACCGCTTCTGTTCAGATTTATTATGTACAGTGGAGGGGAGAGTGGAGAAGGTGGTAAATGCCTTCCTGAACCTTTAGTGTGAGGCACAGTAAAGGAAGGTACTAATGCCCACACTTCAGACTGGCGCCAGTAATACAGCTGCAAACATTCACACAGCACGGAGTGAGCACCAAATTCAAGGACAGGTAGCAGCCAGTCAGTGAGAGACATACCTGAGAGTTGGGCTGTGTGACCATCTTTACCCAAGTTCCAGGACCCAGACTATCTATGAGCAACAATATTGAAGATTTATTCGCAACCACAACTTCAACTAATCCATCCTACTCTGCATCAATATTACTGGCTCTGTTGTAATCATCACATTGCTCATTATCATGTTCACACATTACATTACAAGGTAATGATATTGAGACAAACCAATCACTTCTTACCCGCCCACCTTCACTCCGAGATAGATCAGGCCGTTAGTAAGAGCCTGTGAGTTCCACTGGAACTGGTTGTGCTGATGAACCGACTCTGATGTTTAATCTCAAGGTGATGCTCAGTGTGAGAGCGAGGCTTGCTCTGTAATATCATGAAATATCAACCAACCAAGGGCCTTGGCTTGATGGACAAATACCCTTGGGTTTCATTTGGGTCACAATCAGAGTGAGAAGATTATCTGATATATTCTGTCCGACAGGTTGCGCAATGTTTGGAACTCTCTTCCCCAGAAAGTTGTGGAGGACAGGGTCAATGAACATTTTGAAGACAGAAGTAGATAGATTCCTGACTAACAAGGGAGTCAATGGTTCTCAGAGGTCGGCAGAGATAAGGCACATTCAGATCAGCTGTGATCTTACTGAATGGCAGAACAGGCTCGAGCGCTCGAATGGGCCACTTCTACTCCTAATTCATATGTTGGTATCAGCTAAAATATAACCTTTCCATATGGATACAACCCAGTGGACATGGCAGGTAGGGCAATGGTGATGGGATTGATGGCCTTCTCCATGTCCTCCTACTGGGTAAACCATGTTTAAAATTGCTTCGATATCCTTTGAATCAGTGTTTGTGGTTTCTGGGATATGGAGCACTGAAGGGCAGAATACTCGGGATAATCAGTGGTGCCAGCGAACATTGGTCATGATCCATTGGTGCTGGCTTGGTACCAGGGGCAGAGGAGCCAATCAGTGCTGTTGGGAGAAGCTGAACCAAAATCTTGCTGGAATATATGTGTTGTTGTAGCCGAGGATTCACAACGAGTTCAACCGAGAGAAAGGCTGTGGAAGATGAATCATTTCCATTGAGCTCCATTGTGTAGATTCAGTGAGCAGGGGACAGATATCTACCTGGAACTTTACAGTGAATCGAGCAAACATTGAACATTTCTGCCAAGCACTAGAAATCTCACAGCCAATCCTATAGGAGATGAATCCAATACAGAACAAGGCAACAAAACACAACTATTTCATCTTGCAGCCGTTTAACTGAATTTGTTGGGTTAATAAGAAAATTAAAATTAAAATACAACTATACCTTTCTGGCTACCTTCTCGAAGCTTCTGAAGATTCGGTCTATCATGTGTTTTGGTCTGATTTGTTTCACAGCATTTTTGATGGGTTTCAATGGGTGTTAATGTGTTTTAATTATGGACCCTTTGTGTTTGTGTGATGTGCACCAAAATGTCTAGTTTCAGCCATATTGGTGAAGCATTGAACCAATATTTCTCTTCGGTGTTCACGCAAGGGGACATGAATATAGCTGAGGAGGACACTGGGTTGCAGGGGAGTAGAATAGACAGTATTACAGTTGATAAGGAGGATGTGCAGGATATTCTGGAGGGTCTGAAAATAGATAAATCCCCTGGTCCGGATGGGATTTATCCAAGGATTCTCTGGGAGGCAAGAGAAGTGATTGCAGAGCCTCTGGCTCTGATCTTCAGGTCGTCGTTGGCCTCTGGTATAGTACCAGAAGATTGGAGGTTAGCGAATGTTGTCCCATTGTTTAAGAAGGGGAACAGAGACTTCCCCGGGAATTATAGACCGGTGAGTCTCACTTCTGTTGTCGGCAAGATGTTGGAAAAAATTATAAGGGATAGGATTTATAGTTATTTGGAGAGTAATGAATTGATAGGTGATAGTCAGCATGGTTTTGTGGCAGGTAGGTCGTGCCTTACTAACCTTATTGAGTTTTTTGAGAAAGTGACCAAGGAGGTGGATGGGGGCAAGGCAGTGGACGTGGTATATATGGATTTTAGTAAGGCGTTTGATAAGGTTCACCATGGTAGGCTTCTGCAGAAAATGCAGATGTATGGGATTGGGGGTGATCTAGGAAATTGGATCAGGAATTGGCTAGCGGATAGGAAACAGAGGGTGGTGGTTGATAGTAAATATTCATCATGGAGTGCGGTTACAAGTGGTGTACCTCAGGGATCTGTTTTGGGGCCACTGCTGTTTGTAATATTTATTAATGATCTGGATGAGGGTATAGTTGGGTGGATTAGCAAATTTGCTGATGACACCAAAGTCGGTGGTGTGGTAGACAGTGAGGAAGGGTGTCGTAGTTTGCAGGAAGACTTAGACAGGTTGCAAAGTTGGGCCGAGAGGTGGCGGATGGAGTTTAATGCGGAGAAGTGTGAGGTAATTCACTTTGGTAGGAATAACAGATGTGTTGAGTATAGGGCTAACGGGAGGACTTTGAATAGTGTGGAGGAGCAGAGGGATCTAGGTGTATGTGTGCATAGATCCCTGAAAGTTGGGAATCAAGTAGATAAGGTTGTTAAGAAGGCATATGGTGTCTTGGCGTTTATTGGTAGGGGGATTGAATTTAGGAGTCGTAGCGTTATGTTGCAACTGTACACAACTCTGGTGCGGCCGCACTTGGAGTACTGTGTGCAGTTCTGGTCCCCACATTACAGGAAGGATGTGGAGGCTTTGGAGAGGGTGCAGAGGAGGTTTACCAGGATGTTGCCTGGTATGGAGGGGAGATCCTATGAGGAGAGGCTGAGGGATTTGGGATTGTTTTCGCTGGAAAGGCGGCGGCTAAGAGGGGATCTTATTGAAACATATAAGATGATTAGAGGTTTAGATAGGGTGGATAGTGATAGCCTTTTTCCTCTGATGGAGAAATCCAGCACGAGGGGGCATGGCTTTAAATTGAGGGGGGGTAGTTATAGAACCGATGTCAGGGGTAGGTTCTTTACCCAGAGGGTGGTGAGGGATTGGAATGCCCTGCCAGCATCAGTAGTAAATGCGCCTAGTTTGGGGGCGTTTAAGAGATCCGTAGATAGGTTCATGGACGAAAAGAAATTGGTTTAGGTTGGAGGGTCACAGTTTTTTTTTAACTGGTCGGTGCAACATCGTGGGCCGAAGGGCCTGTTCTGCGCTGTAATGTTCTATGTTCTATGTTCTATGTTCCTGGGTCACTGATTTTCACCCAGAAACTGCGAAGGAAGGGCCATTTATTTCCATTTCAGGACGATGAGTGGCTTGGAGGGGAACTTGCAGGTGCTGGGGTTCCCATGTCTGTGCTGTCCTTGTCCTCCTCGATGGAAGTGGCCATTATTACAACAATGGACCAAATAGTTTGCTTTTGACACGAGACGGCGATTTCATGGTCATTATTCCGGAACCTACGTTGTGTAAGGTGACCATGAAAGTGCCGTCTGGTGTCGTGAACCTCGGCGAACACTCGACAAAATACAGACTATTCCGCATTCCCCACCATAACGACGGACATGTCTGTCAAGCTGCAGCGGGAGGGAGTGAACTCCCAGGCGGAGTTGCATGTCTCACATCACAGGTTGAGTGAATCTAACAACCCAAATGAAAGGGAGTGAATTGTGAAATTCCATTGAGAATTTAGGTCGGCAATTGTTGAAATATAGACTGATTTCATAAAACTTCACGAGAAAACACACATGAATCCGATTATTAACTGGCTTTAACAGCACTTAATTGTGAATAAATACAGTTATCCAGGTTGTAAAATGAGGAATATTCGCACCAATTACTGAGCAGCAGGATTAACCTTTTATTTACAAGACTCAATAGCAAATAAAACACGTCACATGTGGAACAGATTTAACTTAAAACTAGCGCAGACCAGACAACAGAATCAAACTAATTGTAAATGAAAATCACAGATAATACGAATGTAACTCCCTTCCCTCCTGTATTTTGTAGTTTGTGTCCAGCTCCTCTCCCCTCCACCCCCTCCACCACCCCCCGGGGGTCACTGTCCCCCGAGTCTTCAATCTCCAACAGTGCTCTTGCTCTCTTGCCGCCAGTTGTGGACATTTGCCTTCACTTGTCCTTTTCCTGGGGCACAAACACCTTGGTGGAGCGGGACAGCAGCTTCTGGCCACTGCTGCCATCTGGCCGCTGATCTTTCCCATGACTCCTTCAGCAATTGGAGCAAACTCCTCAAGACCAGAGAGATTGCGTCTGCGTTGACAGTGGAGACAAAGAACCAGGAGCTCCTCTTCCAGCGGATCACTTGTTTCTGCAACAACTTCCTTCTCATAAACTCTGTCAGCAAAGAGCCAGCCAAGATCTAGAAGCTCCTCTGGTGGATGGTCAGCGTATGTTTCTGTGTCTTCATTATCTCTGTTCCAGCCCGTCTGAGAAAGGAAGGTGAGAGACCTGCAATCTCCTCCTCTGGTCCAGTGGTTACCGGCTGCTCCAACCTTCTTGTGTAGAACCAGGTTCAGTTATTTTCTCACTCAACGGGCCGATGAACAGATATTGGAAAGAAAAAGATTGGCACAACATTAAACAGGAGTTCCAAAATAAAGCTCAGATATAAACAGAAACATCTTGCTGGGCAATGAACAAACAATTTTGAAGCAATAAATTGATAATGTTAAAACATGAGTATTAAATAATGATGACCATTCGGGGGAGAGTGTGTGTCTGTCCGTCTCACTCCCAATTTCAGCGGGTGTGAGTGTGTGTTGGTGTGTGGCAATGAGGGTGGATGTGAACCCTCAGAGTGAGAGTTATCCAAAACATTATCACTCACTCACAAACACCTCCAACTTCCTCACATGGAAACACACACAAACACACTCTTACATTTCCACATACAAAGAGATACACACACAAACATACTTCTCTCTCTAACATACACACACACTCCTCTTTCTTGCACACACACGGTCTCCCTCACACACACGCTCTCTCACACACACACACACACAGACACACACACACTCTTTCACACACATTCTCTCTGACACTCCCTCACACTCTCTCTCACGCACACATCTCTCCTACACACACACTCTCTCGCACACACGCTCTCTCGCACACACACACACTCTCTCGTACACACACACTCTCACACTCACATACTCTCACACTCACATACTCTCTCACACACACGCTCTCTGGCACACACTCTCGCACAGTCTTGCACACACCCTCTGTCGCACACACTCTCTCTCTCTCTCACACACACTCTCACTCACACACACTCTCTCTCGCACACACTCTCTCTCGCACACACTCTCTCTCGCACACACACACACTCACACATGGACACACTGTCAGACATGCACACACTCTGTCACATGCACACACATCACTCACACACACATGCTCACCCTCACATACGCTCATCGTCACACACGCTCGCCCTCACACCCACTCCCTCTCACACGCACTCCCTCTCACACTCACAAATGCACACTCACACACACACAATCAAGCACACTCTCAGGCACACACTCTCTTACGCCCACACTGTCACACACACACTCTCTCCCACACACTCTTTCAGACAAACTCACACTCACTCGCACACACACTCTCTCAGACACACTCTCGCACACTCTCTCTCTCTCACACACACACACACATACACTCTCTCACACGCTCTACCTCACACGCACACTCTTTCTCAGACACACTCTCTTTCACACTGACTCCAGTCCCTCAAATCTCTCTCTCCCAGACGGAAACATACCAGCTCTCTCTCACACACACACCCTCCTCTTTCTCTCTCACACAAATATGCACGCATGCGCAGACACAGACAGACACACACACACTTCCCTCCCTATCTTACATTTACACACACATGCCAAAAATTGACACACTCTCTCTCTCACATACACGCACTCCACACTATCTCTCTCTCTCACACACACACACTCCTCTTTCATTCTTTCACACACACAGACACATCTTGTTTCGCTCACACATACAGGCTCACACACAGACTCCTCTCTCACACACACAAACACACCGCTCCACACTGTCTCTCACACTCCACACTCTCCTCTTACACACACACACACGTACATACACAAACTGTGAATGTGTGTGTGAGAGAGACAAGAGTTGCAATGTGTGTGAGCGAGAGTGTGAAAGGAGAGTGTGTGTGTGTGAGAGACAGAGTAGAGCTGATATCTCTGTGTGTTTGTGTGTGAGAGAGGAGAGAGATTGGAATCAGTGTGTGAGCGTACATGTGTGAGAGAAACAAAGTGTGTGTGTGTGTGATAGAGAGTTGACTGCTTCCATGTGTGAGTCAGAATGATGGGTGTGAGTGAGAGAGGGGGAGAGATTCTGTGTATAGGGGTGTGTGTGTGATATAAAGAAAGACTCTCCTCCTTGCTCACACACAAACAGACACACACTAACAAGCTGATCCCCAGTGTCCCTACCCAACCCGGCGCGCAGCACGGACTGGCCCCCCCACACTCACTCTGTCATCTCTCTCTCGCACAGACACACCTCTTTCTTTATTCCACACACACACACACACACACAGCCATACACACTGAATCCCTCTCACTCACATCCCTCATTCTGACACATACATGCGCTCACCTCTCTATCACACACACAGTGTTTCTCTCACACATGTATGCTCACAAACTGATCCCAATCTCACTCCTCTCTCACACACACACACACACATAAAGATACCAGCTCTCCTCTATCTCACACACATTCACACTCTCACTCACACTCACATTGCAACTCTTGTCTCTCTCTCACACACAGACATTCACACTGACTCCACTCTATCTCACAGACACACACACTCTGACAATTTCTCTCTTTCACACACACTGACTCCAGTCCCTCACCTCTCTCTCACACACGCAAACATACCAGCTCTCTCTCTCACACACACACACACACACACACAGCCTCCTCTTTCTCTCTCACACACACACAGCCTCCTCTTTCTCTCTCACACACACACAGCCTCCTCTTTCCCTCTCTCACACACACACAGCCTCCTCTTACTCTCTCTCACACACACACAGATTCAGCTGGCCGAGCGCTAAAGGACACAGAGTGTCTGTGGCAAGTGAAGGAAACAACAAGAGGGAAAACATACAAGACCCCTTCCTCACCAACCTGCCTGCCACAAATACATCTCTCCATGACAGCAGTGGTCGGAGTGACCATTGCACACTCCTTGTGTAGATAAAGTCCCATCTTCACAGTGAGTGCTGTGTGGCACTATCACCGTGCTGTATTGGATAGATTTGGGGTTTAGGATTGAAGTAAAAGTTCAGAATCTTGTTGTAAACTAATTTGTGATGAGAGTGACTGAATGATGGGGAAAGATCACAGACAGTGCTTCTTAAAGGGACTCTGTACTGGTTGGAGTCATACCTGACACATGGGAAGATGGTTGTGGTTATGGGGCTCAGTCATCTCAGCTCCAAGACATCACTGCAGGAGTTCCTCAGGGTAGTGTCCCAGGCCCAACTATTATGTTTGCATCAAATTATAAACAATAAAAAGACAACCATTTAGGTCAGTATAATTAAAACAAGGAACAGTTTACTTAACGTCTTAATAACTGCATAGTCATTCTAATACTGCTTCCCCAGCTTGTTCCCTGGGTCACCTATCCCGGTCTCTTAAAGGGGCACAACACCCCAAACTATATATATAACACTCCTCCCCTTTAATTTCAAAAACTCTCAGTAACAACTCTCAGTACACAATTTTAAACATTATGCAGGCATTGGAGTGAACATATAAACATGGTAAGAACTGCTTACAGGAAAACAGCGTCATATCCAATCATTGGAGGACTTTGACACAACTGAAACAAGGTCTCTCAGCATCATAGGGCAGGGTGGGTGTGTGTTACTTGTTTCTTCGATTGTAAAGACCAATTCAAAGTATCTGTTCAATTCACATGTCATATCCTTATTTTCCATTATTAATTCTACAGGCTCACTTTCTGTGGACAAACACTCACTTTCAGTCATTTCTGTTTAAAATATCTGTGGAAACTCTCAACATCTGTCTTCAGATTTGTGGCGAGCTTTCTACTGAACTCTAAACTTCCCCTCCTTGTTCATCTTTCAGTCATTCTTTACTATTTTTGATAATCTGCCAAATCTTCTGATCTGTCACTCAAATATGTTTTATCTTTAACTTTGATACTGTCTTTGTCTGTTCTAACCACAGAGGGTGGGCCCTCCCTGGGAATTTATCATTCTTGTTTGAATATATCTACTCTGTGGACTGTGAAATATTAAACTTATTTCAGTTTAGAATATTAGACTCAGATCCTCCCTCAAAATGAATGCTAAATTCCATCACATTATGATGGCTGTTATCTCAGGGTGCCTCCACTATCAGGTCATTAATTAATCCTTATTGTGTACTTTCCCAGGTCTAGTATAGGCTGCTCTCTCGTAGGTGGCAAAACATGTTTTTCTAATAGACTATCCTGAAAATAGTTATCAATTCCTCACCTAGGCTACCTTTGTCGCTCTGATTTTTGTGTTTATCGAGATTAAAATCCCGAATGATAATTGCCATCTCTTTCTGACAAACTCCTTTATACCTTGTTCCTCCTGTGTGGTTACTGTTTAGGGGCCTGTCAATCCCGCAAGAGACTTCTTCCCTTTATCGTTTCTCATAAATTTCTTCCTGAACCGTTTCTCCATCCAGGTTTCCTGAGCTTAGTCCATCCCTCGCTATTGTGTTAATACCATCATTAATTAATAGAGCTAGTCCTCCTCCACCTTTTCCTCACTTCCTGTCCTTCCCAAACATCTTGTACCCTTCAATATTCCGGTCCCAATCTATGTCACCCTGCAGCATAAAATGGCTCAGATTATATTCATTTATTTCCATTTTTGTATCATAAACAATTTAAAAATGAAACAAAAAGCTAAATAACCAAGAAACTGATGCTACTTCAGAGTCTCACATTCACTCACTAACTCACTCTAGAAAGGTTACAGGAGTAAAACAGGAAATGTTCCCACACCACTTCTCTGCTGTAATCTGATGATTGAAGTTGCACTCCTGATGAGAGATCTCCTTTCGTGAAGGATCAGTGAAGGGGTTTTGACAGCCGGGGTAGAAGGTGTTTGTTGGGATCCCCTTGAAAGGATGAAGTTGGTTTCTGGTCGTTTCTTCAATCGATGAACAGTCAGTTCCTGTGTGGGTTGAGGTTCAGGGAGAGAATCGTCTGCTCCTTGGTTTGTCACTAGAATGGACGGATTCTCCTTGTGGTGTCCTGAGTTTTCAGAGACTGTGGTCAGAAAAGCAGTTTAATGTTTTTCCTGATGTGTCGTGTCTGGATCTCTTCCCTGGCTGTAGTCAGGATGAGTTGAATTGTTTTTACTCAAACCAATAACTAACCTCAAACCAGCAGTGGTTGTGCTCAGATTTCTCCAGAATCTGCTGCTTCGCTCGGGCTGCTGTCACCGACAGTCACAATCCCTTCTCTGTGCAATGTCCATACTGAATAAGATCCATATTCTAACTGATGTGTGCCATGCCTGACATGGCAGCATCCTCTGTAGCTGGCATCAGACCAGCTCTGAAACCCAACCTCCCAGAGTGACCCCCAAACTGATTGGCCGTAACCAGGGGTGATCACCTGTCTCCAGGTGACATCACAAAGCAGCCAGCAGCCAATCACACGGCGGCCTGCAATGATGTCCCCAAGCGGCTGCAGTGGCCAGTTTGAATGGACGGGGAGTTTGTGACCGCTCCCAGCTCCAGGCACTGGACCCTTCAACAATCTCAACACCATCAACAACTCAATGCAGCAAGAGGTCCCTCACCCCTGACATTACTGGGGCTGAGTGATGGTGTGTTTCAGAGGTTGCATCATCTCATTCGCTGTTTCAAAAGGAAGAGAAATAAATTAAACTGGATTGAATTAAATTGAAAATTGAGTACAGCCACACAAAAAGCAGCACTCGTCAGCTTTTGATGGCCTCCCTCACAACGGCGCGTAGAGCTCTTGATAGTTTGCTTTCAGAACAACTCAAAGGCCATTGTGAGGAAGTCCATCAAAAGCTGCTGAGTGCTGCTTTTTGTGCCGCTGTACTCAATTTTCAATATCTAATATCTGTACTATGTTATCTATATAGATAATCATATCTATATTATCTATAGGATAATAACTGAGATCATAAACCCAGACCAAACGAGTAGAACAGGGCATTACTCTGGGGACAATCTCCACAGGCTCCTTAACATCATGACTCATGCCCAAGGTCGTGGAGTTGAGGCCATGGTCTTATCTTCCGACGCTGAAAAGGCCTTTGACCAGGAATCATACTTATTTCAGACTTCAGACGGCCTGGGGTTTGGACCCAACTTTGTAAGATGGGTCCAGATCCTTTATTCAAATCCACAGGCCTCTGTCAGAGCGAATGGTCATATTTCTGAAGTCTTTGTACTCAAGAGGAGGACAAGACAGGATTGTCCTCTGTCCCCCCTTCTGTTCACTATGTGCATAGAATCCTGAGCACAAATGGTGAGAGACAGTCAGGACATAAAATGTGTTCTAGCTGGAGAAGAAGAGCACAAATTGACATATTCTGATGACATCCTGCTATATTTATCAGATCCTACAACATCCATATTCTTTCTGAAAAGAGAATATTATAAAGTTTGGCGATTACTCAGGTTACAAAGTTAATGTTGATAAAACTGAAGAAATGGAAATAACTTCCCTGAATTGACTTCCCTGCTTTTGAAATCTGTGCCACAATTGATAACTTCCTCTGTAAATTTAGAAACACGACAGTGCTGAAGGAGGCCATTCGGCCCATTGTGCCTGCACCGACAACAATCCCACCCAGGCCCTATTGCTGTAACCCCACATATTTACCCTGCTAATCCCCCTGACACTAAGGGGCAATTTACCATGGCGAGTCAACCTAACCTGCACATCTTTGGACTGTGGGAGGAAACTGGAGCACCTGGAGTAAACCCACACAGACACAGGGATAATTCTCTCTGGACCCTCACCAGTGGTGACCACAGCTGTACACTCGATCCTAACTGTGGTCTAAATAGTGTTTGATATAGCTCAAGCAGAACCTGCCCTGCTCTGGAATTCTATACATCGGCCTGTAAAGGAAAGTATTCCATCTGCCGGTCGAAACCACCTTATCGAGCTGTCCTGCTACCCTCAGGAATCAGTGGACACTCACTCTAAGATCCCTCTATTCACACATACAGGGAGATCGTATTAGAGAGGGGGGGATTGTTCTGGGAGATTTAAAGGCCCAATGTGTCATATGGTCTCAATCTGCTGTCTCTCTGTCTCAGAATTATTCAATACCGGCTCGGAGTGTGTGCATCACCAGAATCAAACACACGCCGCTATTCTTTACATCCAACTCTGTAGCTCGGCCTGGTGTCCCCTTTGCCACATCAGGGTGTGGTGTGAGTTTGGATCTCTCCATCATATTGGGAGTCACCGGCAATGCCCAATTTCCGGATAAACTTCAACTTTGTTCCAATGATGTTTAACCTTGGACTGAGCCATTGTTTTAATGTGGACCTGGTCACCGCCCATCACTGAGATTGACCTGAACCTGTCAATAAATGTTCCATTGTTTTGTAAATAAAGATTGTGACATTTGCAGCGTCTGTGCCTCTGGTTTGTGTCTGTGTTGGTTGCTCACAGTTGGCGATGGGGCAATGTTAAATGGACAGTTTAATGGGATTGGAGAACCATTTGGATTTATAAAAGTGTTGCCCCGGGGCTGGGGAATGGCGGCGATGGGGAAAGATTGGATTGGCCAGGGTTGTGTTGCTGGGAACACAGGAGGCTGAGGGGTGAGTGAACTGAGGTGTCCAGAATGGTGAGGGTGGGAGACAGGGTGGAGAGGAAAGGGCAGTTTCCCCCGAGCAGAGAGAGGTGACTTACCCGGTGGGGGGCAGTGGGGGGGCTGCCACAGATTGAAGGGGATTGCTGGCAGCATTAGAGGGGACATTAGGAAGAAGCTTTTCACTCAGAGGCTGCTGCCTGTCTGCAATTCGCTGCCTAAACTGGAGCTTCAGACACAAAGCCCGGGGCTTCACTCCATCAGCAGCCGCACCTGGAGCTGAAATGCTGCCGGCTGGAAACAGGGGGCTGGGGGCTGCCGGACTGGAAGCTGCGGTTACAATGGGCGGCTAGTTTCCATTCCCCGAGCTGGTGCCGCTCTGATGGGCTGAATGGCCTCTTTCTGCGCCGGGGGCCCGCCTTCCATTCCCGGTTTGCGGCTGCGCCACCAGCACTCACCGCCGGCGGCCATCTTGAGTTGCCAGGGGAGACGGCCCGCGGCCATCTTGCATTGCCAGGGGAGACGGCTCGCGGCCATCTTGCGTTGCCGGGGAGGCGGCCCGCGGCCATCTTGCGTTGCCGGGGAGGCGGCCCGCGGCCATCTTGCGTTGCCAGGGGAGACGGCTCGCGGCCATCTTGCGTTGCCAGGGGAGGCGGCTTCAATGCGGCGGCGGCCCGCGCGCGGCCCTCTTGGAGAATCCCCCTCCCGCACATGCGCACCGGTGGGTAGATGTGAATCTGTATCCCAATACACGCGACAATAATAAATCAAATCAAATCAAAATCCTCCCAACTCTTTCCTCCACGATAGATCGCAGCATTTAAAGAACACGCCCAGGGCCCAGTGCTGAGTCTGAGGGTATCTGACTACAGTAAGGTGAGTGATACAGGAGGGTCTCACTGTCTGAGGGAGGTGAGTCTTAGCCGGGGGGGCGTGAGTGACCCAGGTTAATCTGACACTCCAGGGACAGTTGGAATGGAGCTTTCCCCCGGGCTGTCCCCTCCCCGTGTCTGCGTGGGTTTCCTCCGGGTGCTCCGGTTTCCTCCCACAGTCTGAAAGATGTGCTGGTTAGGGTGCATTGGCCGTGCTAAATTCTCCCTCAGTGTAACCCGAACAGGCGCCGGAGTGTGGGCGACTAGGGGATTCTCACAGTAACTTCATTGCAGTGTTAATGTAAGCCTACTTCTGAGACTAATAAATAAAGTGAAACTGAAGGTGAAGGTGCTGCTGTGACAATGCACTCTTGTTTAAACACTCTGCAATGCTGAGACTGGGAGAAGTGACCAACAGGGGGCAGCATTGCAGCTTCTGTCCCCCTATTGAAACTGGGATTGTTGCTCCATCTGCTGCACAATCCCAACCCCATCCACTGGGGGCAACCTGGACAATGGCTGCAGACAGACCTCACTGCGCACGCGCCGCAATGACACCCCCCCCGCCGGCGGCCATTTTGCGTTGCCAAGGGAGACGGCCAGCGGCCATATTCCCTTGCCAAGGGAGGCGGCGGCGGCGACCATCTTGCGGTTGCCAGGGGAGACGGCATCAATGCGGCGGCGTCCCGCGCGCTGGCCTCTGGGAGCATTCCCGTCCCGCACATGCGCACAGGCAGCCCCCGGGAGCGTTACAGAGACGCCTGGTGGCCGGGAAGGGCAATAGCAGCAGCACAGTCTCTGCCCAAAGGCTTCCCCAGTTCAGCTGCTCAGAGACACTGGGAATGTCTTCAAGTGGAAACTTCAGCTTCTCACATTCACCCCCTGTGTTCAGTCATTGTTTCCTAGGCAACCTCTGTAGTGACATCACTAACAACCTGTTCACATTGAAGGCCATGGCAATCTGGACCATTCGGCTTCAAAGCCATTGAGCTTTGAAATTTCAATTGAAATGTTGGAGATGAGAGTTTATCGCTGCAAGTCATGTTGCATGTGGAACGCTCATGATGCCACAATTAGAGCGGTGCAGACATCTCACAGGGTTGTGTGACTGGAGGAGATGTCAGAGACGGGCTGGTTAAATATATATATGGTTAAATATAGCTCCGGGGAAGTACTGGACAACGAAGTGTACTCTGTCCACTGTGTCCCGTGTTTGTCTTCTGAGGAGGTCGGTGGATGAATGAACACCGCTCGACAATCACCAGGCAAGACTGTTCTCTTCCTGTTGGGGAGCACTTCAGCGGTCACGGGCATTCGGCCTCTGATATTCGGGTAAGCGTTCTCCAAGGCGGCCTTCGCGACACACGACAGCGCAGAGTCGCTGAGCAGAAACTGATAGCCAAGTTCCGCACACACGAGGACGGCCTCAACCGGGATATTGGGTTCATGTCACACTATTTGTAACTCCCACAGTTGCCTGGACCTGCAGAGTTTCACTGGCTGTCTTGTCTGGAGACAATACACATCTTTTTAGCCTGTCTTGATGCTCTCTCCACTCCCATTGTTTTGTTTCTTAAAGACTTGATTAGTTGTAAGTATTCGCATTCCAACCATTATTCATGTAAATTGAGTCTGTGTCTTTATAAGTTCTGTTTGTGAACAGAATTCCCACTCACCTGAAGAAGGGGCTTAGAGCCTCGAAAGCTTGTGTGGCTTTTGCTACCAAATAAACCTGTTGGACTTTAACCTGGTGTTGTTAAACTTCTTACTGTATTCTAAATATAGAGGGACAGGGTCTGAAGCTAAGTTTTGGGTAAAAGATGGCAGCAATGTTGTGACATTAATTTAGCTTCAGGTAGTTGCTGGGGAGGGGGATAGAGAGGTTGGGGAGTGAGGTTTGTATTGGATCAAATAGTTTGCTTTTGACACGAGACGGCGATTTCATGGTCATTATTCCGGAACCTACGTTGTGTAAGGTGACCATGAAAGTGCCGTCTGGTGTCGTGTACCTCGGCGAACACTCGACAAAATACAGACTATTCCGCATTCCCCACCATAACGATGGACATGTCTGTCAAGCTGCAGCGGGAGGGAGTGAACTCCCAGGTGGAGTTGCATGTCTCACATCACAGGTTGAGTGAATCTAACAACTCAAATGAAAGGGAGTGAATTGTGAAATTCCATTGAGAATTTAGGTCGGCAATTGTTGAAATATAGACTGATTTAATAAAACTTCACGAGAAAACACACATGAATCCGATTATTAACTGGCTTTAACAGCACTTAATTGTGAATAAATCCAGTTATCCAGGTTGTAAAATGAGGAACATTCGCACCAATTACTGAGCAGCAGGATTAACCTTTTATTTACAAGACTCAGTAGCATATAAAACACGTCACATGTGGAACAGATTTAACTTAAAACTAGCGCAGACCAGACAACAGAATCAAGCTAATTGTAAATGAAAATCACAGATAATACGAATGTAACTCCCCTCCCTCCTGTATTTTGTAGTTTGTGTCCAGCTCCTCTCCCCTCCACCCCCTCCACCACCCCCCGGGGGGTCACTGTCCCCCGAGTCTTCAATCTCCAACAGTGCTCTTGCTCTCTTGCCGCCAGTTGTGGACATTTGCCTTCACTTGTCCTTTTCCTGGGGCACAAACACCTTGGTGGAGTGGGACAGCAGCTTCTGGCCACTGCTGCCATCCGGCCGCTGATCTTTCCCATGACTCCTTCAGCAATTGGAGCAAACTCCTCAAGACCAGAGAGATTGCGTCTGCGTTGACAGTGGAGACAAAGAACCAGGAGCTCCTCTTCCAGCAGATCACTTGTTTCTGCAACAACTTCCTTCTCATAAACTCTGTCAGCAAAGAGCCAGCCAAGATCTAGAAGCTCCTCTGGTGGATGGTCAGCGTATGTTTCTGTGTCTTCATTATCTCTGTTCCAGCCCGTCTGAGAAAGGAAGGTGAGAGACCTGCAATCTCCTCCTCTGGTCCAGTGGTTACCGGCTGCTCCAACCTTCTTGTGTGGAGCCAGGTTCAGTTATTTTCTCACTCAAAGGGCCGATGAACAGATATTGGAAAGAAAAAGATTGGCACAACATTAAACATGTGTTCGAAAATAAAGCTCAGATATAAAAAGAAACATCTTGCTGGGCAATGAACAAACAATTTTGAAGCAATAAATTGATAATGTTAAAACATGAGTAATAAATAATGATGACCATTCGGGGGAGAGTGTGTGTCTGTCCGTCTCACTCCCAATATCAGCGGGTGTGAGTGTGTGTTGGTGTGTGGCAATGAGGGTGGATGTGAACCCACACACACTCGCCCTCACACACGCACTCCCTCACACATGCTCACTCTCACACACGCACACTCTCACACACAATCAAGCACACACTCTCCCAGGCACATACTCTCTTACACCCACACTGTCACACGCACACACACACTCTCTCCCACACACTCTTTCAGACAAACTCACACTCACTATCTCACACGCACACTCTCTCTCACATGCACACACACTCTCACACGCACACACTCTCTCAGACAATCTCTCGCACACACTCTCTCTTGCACACACACTCTCTCGCACTCCTCTCTCTCGCACACACTCTCTCACGCCCACACTGTCACACGCACACATACACACTCCCACACATTCTCTCAGACAAACTCACACTCTCACACACCCTCGCTCGTACATGCACATTCTCTCTCAAACGCACACACATTCACACGCACACACACTCTCTCTCACACGCTCTATCTCACACACGCACA